>NC_135983.1:23923489-24100989 GCF_053455715.1 Rhinoraja longicauda | reverse complement strand
AGTAATTGCGCGAGGTAGCTTTGCAAACGGGACACTTTGGCAGTGTGGCATGAAACCGGAGCACCCGGAGAAAACCCACGCAGTCACGGGGAGATCGTACAAACTCTGTGCAGACAGCACCCAAAGTCAGGATCGAACCTGGGGTCCCTTGCGCTGTAAGGCAGCAACTCTACCGCTGTGCCACCGTGCCGCCCAATTTCTTCCATTGTCGTGTGCAGAGTTGGAGATACTGCAAAGCTTAGAAATGTTCTTCATTGAAACCATCAAGACCAGCTGAGTCCATCAGTGACAATGTGCACACCAATTTCGTTGTGAACATTTCTCTGAACCTCAACTTGATATTTAGACTCTGCAGTTAAATGAAACAAATAAAATATGTAATATGGTACTTGTTAATGATTTAACATCTAACTATTTATCAGATGTTAATTTATCTGTTAATTTTTTTAAAATCTAGCTTGAGAAATGGGAACTAGATATGAGGAAGGTTTTGTATAAACAAAGATGACTACAGAGACACAAAATGCTGGAGTAATTCAGCGGGTCAGGCAGCATTTCTGGACAAAACAATATAGGCGATATTTTGGGTCAGAACCCTTCTTCAGACCAATGCAGATTTATTAAAACTGGAGATTGGACGGAATACTGTCAATACTGAAACAATTAACAGTTACCTGAGTCACAGGGTGACACCCAAACGAGTGCCTTAAATTTGCATCCAGTCAATCTCTTTACGAGAAAATAACCTATCTCCATTGACTGAGCCTCTGAAGATAGACACAAAAAGCTGGAGTAAGTAACTCAGCGGGTCAGGCAGCATCTCTGGAGAGAAGGATTAGGTGACGTTTAGCTGAAACAACGAAAAGGAATAGGCGTGTCTGAAGAGGGGTCTCGACCCGAAACATCACCTATACCTTTTCTCCGGGGAGGCTGCCTGACCCGCTGAGTTACTCCGGCATTTTGTGCCTTATCTTCGGTGTAAACCGACATCTGTGGTTCCTTCTCACGTTTTTAACTGAGCCGCCACTGCCCCATAACAGGGTACTGATTGTGGATGATCAGCCATGACCACGGTGAATGGCGGTGCTTGCTCGAAGGGCCGAATGGCCTCCTCCTGCATCTATTGTCTATTGTCTATAATCATGCACAATATTTTTGCTTTCAACTCCATGTGTCACGGGGGTGGAAGGGATGGGGGGATGGGGGGGGGGGTGTGGGTGGGGGGATGAGGGACTGGGGGGATGGGGGGATGGGGGGATGGCGGGGAAAGGGTGGATGGGAGGATGGGGAGGATGGGGAGGAAAGGGGGGATGAGGGGATGGGGGGATGGGGGGACTGGGGGACTGGGGGGATGGGGGGACTGGGGGACTGGGGGGATGGAGGGGGGATGGGGGGATGGGGGTGGGGGGTGGGGGGGATGGGGGAGATGGGGGGGTTGGGTGTGTCCAAATGTCCATCTCAGTTTGGTGACCCGTGGTCAAATACCTGCCACGTCACCCCTCACGTTCATAAGCAGAACGCTCTGAAAGGCAGGGCCTAGTCTCTTTGCAATCTCTACAGATTTTAATTCCTACTGTGTTTATTGCCGTAGCAGCCTTTCGTGGGGGACAACTATTGCGATGGAAACAACAACCGGGCCTACTGCAGCTATGACGGGGGGGACTGCTGTGATTCTACAGTCTTCGCTAAAAAGGTTAGGACCCTTCAAAATTGCTTCCTTAATATTTATCTTCGCCCATGTTTGAACTGCAGTGTTCGTGTGCGTTGTGCCCTGATGGACTTAAGAGAGAGTTCGATAGAGCTCTAGGGGCTAGTGGAATCAAGGGATACGGGGAGAATTTGCAGGCACGGGTTATTGATTGTGGACGATCGGCCATGATCACAATGAATGGCACTGCTGGCTCGAAGGGCTGAATGGCCTCCTCCTGCATCTATTTTCTATGTTGTATGTTCTATGTGTCCTCTCTCACAAGTTTAAAGACCAAAGAAGGTTTTTAAAATTTAGTTTAAGGACATGGCGCGGAAACAGGCCCCTCGGCCCACCGAGTCCCCACCGGCCAGCGATCCCCGCTCTTTAAGTCTATCCTACACTAGGGGCAACTTTTTTTGCACACAATTATACCAAGCCAATTAACATTACAAACAAACCTGTATGAATGTGGAGTGTGAGAGGAGACCGGAGCACCCGGAGAAGACTCACGTCGGTCACAGGGAGAATGTCCAATAAACTCTGTACAGACAAGCACCCCGTAGTCAGGATCGAACCGGGGTCTCTGGCGCTGGAATCGCTGGAAGGCAGCAACTCTACCCCCTGCGCCACCATGTGTAGAGAGAGCGGGTTGCGAATGTGAGCTAGCATAGACTCGGTGGGCCAAAGAGCCTGTTTCCATGCTGTTCCCCTAAACTAAACTAAAACTAAACTAGAGATATTAATGGCACGCCAGTGGCTATATTTCACAGCTTGACCAAATGTCCTCCTTAAAATTTTATTGGCACAGGTAAGAAACTGATGGGTGCCTCATCAGGGCAAGTATGTGTGTTTCAACGCAACCTTTAAGCAATGACAAGGATCTTTAGCAACTTTGGGAGATATACAAGCTAACTCCTATAATATTTTATCTAGCTCCTATGAGATAAGTAGTGGGCCATTAATTTTTTGTAAATACTGTAGTACAGAAGCATCATAATTTTTTCTGCTCTGGTTTTAGAGCTCTCTCTCTCTCTTTCTCCATCTCTCTCTCTCTCTTTCTCCATCTCTCCCTCCCTCTCTCTCTCTCTCTCTCTCTCTCTCTCTCTCTCTCTCTCTCTCTCTCTCTCTCTCTCCTCTCTCTCTCTCTCTCTCTCTCTCTCTCTCTCTCTCTCTCTCACACTCTCACTCTCTCTCTCTCTCTCTCACTCTCTCTCTTTCTCCCTCTCCCTCTCCCTCTCCCTCTCCCTCTCCCTCTCCTCTCCTCCCTCTCCTCTCCTCCCTCTCCCTCTCCCTCTCCTCTCCCCCTCCCTCTCCCTCTCCTCTCCCTCTCCCTCTCTCCTCCTCCTCTCCTCCTCTCCACTCAAGGTCTTCCCCCACCCATATTCACATCTTGAACATTTAAACTTTGCAGTTATTCCACAAAAATACCGGTCTCATCATTCCCAATCCGACAGATGTTGCAGAATTCCCACGCGGGAATGTGTGCAACGTAAGATCAGGTGAAGCTCAATAAATAGAGATCTACCTCTTTGGTGACCCTCGGACTATCTTTGACCGCTTTAACCTTGCACTGAACGTTATTCCCTTATTGTGTATCTATACGCTGCAAATGGCTGGATTTGCAATCATGCGTTGTCTTTCTGCTGACTGGTTAACACATATCATATCATATCATATCATATATATACAGCCGGAAACAGGCCTTTTCGGCCCTCCAAGTCCGTGCCGCCCGAGCGATCCCCGTACATTAACTATCCTACACCACTAGGGACAATTTTTACATTTTACCCAGCCAATTAACCTACATACCTGTACGTCTTTGGAGTGTGGAGGAAACCGAAGATCTCGGAGAAAACCCACGCAGGTCACGGGGAGAACGTACAAACTCCTTACAGTGCAGCACCCGTAGTCAGGATCGAAACCTGAGTCTCCGGCGCTGCATTCGCTGTAAAGCAGCAACTCTACCGCTGTGCTACCGTGCCGCTGTGCTACCGTATCAAAAGCAGATTATTTGAAGGAGGTATAAGAAAATAACTGCAGATGCTGGTACAAATTGATTTATTCACAAAATGCTGGAGTAACTCAGCAGGTCAGGCAGCATCTCGGGAGAGAAGGAATGGGTGACGTTTCAGGCCGAGACCCTCCTTCAGACTGAGAGTCAGGGGAGTGGGAGGGTACACACAGCATGTAAGGTGTGAAAAGGACAGATCAAAGCAGACGGTGGTCGAGGAAAAGGTCAATGGTTCATCGTTGGCTGAGGGGAAGATGACAACAGTACTACTGATCAGGAGGGCAGTGAAGCTAGCAGGAGACCTCGTGTGTGGGGGGGCGGGGGGGGGGGGCAGAGAGAGAGGGAAAGCAAGAGTTACTTGAATTTAGAGAAGTCAATATTCAGACCTGGCGGGTTGAATGTTATCTGCTGTTCCACATTATCAGGATGCAGGGCGCCACACTTGTGGGCAGCAGAATAACACTGAGCTCGAGATGTGGCGCCAGGTTTGGTTGTAGGGAGGACACTGGAAAGCACTGACGTGGCCCTCAGACTGTTCCTCAGCGAGGAGAGGCGGGGAAAAGCACGCGGCCAATGCAAACAACTTGGTCGATCACGTTAGGCCGGCGGTAGACGTCGCTGCCTCTTACAGCGAACGCAGCGCCGGAGACTCCGGGTTCGATCCTGACCACGGGCGCCGTCTGCACGGAGTTTGTACGTTCTCCCCGTGACCTGCCTGGGTTTTCTCCGAGATCTTCGGTTTCCTCCCACACTCCAAAGACGTACAGGTTTGTAGGTTAATTGGCTGGGTAAATGTAAAAATTAAAGGATAGTGTTAATGTGTGGGGATCGCTAATTGGCACGGACCCGGTGGGCCGAAGAGCTGTTTCCGTGGTGTATCCCTAAACTAAACTGAACTAAATCTCATGTATGGTGAATCAGCTTCCTTCTCCTCAGACGCTGCCTTGACCTCTGACTATTTCCAGAATTTTCAGTTTCCAAACTACTTCCAAATTCCAGAACCTGCTGATTGTGAGCAAGATGTTGCAATGTGGTCTCACTTGCTATGCACCTCTTAACAAGTCAAGTCAAGTCAAGTCAATTTTATTTGATATAGCACTTTTTAAAAACAACCCACGTTGACCAAAGTGCTGTACATCAGTTCAGGGTACTAAGAAAACGAACATACAATGGCACACAAACATAACAGCACACACATAAACAGTTCACAGCGCCCCCTCAAGAAGGTCTCAAACGCTAGGGAGTAGAAATAGGTTTTGAGCCTGGACTTAAAGGAGTCGATGGAGGGGGCAGTTCTGATGGGGAGAGGGATGCTGTTCCACAGTCTAGGAGCTGAAACCGCAAAAGCGCGGTCACTCCCTGAGCTTAAGCCTAGACCGCGGGATAGTGAGTAGCCCCAAGTCGGCCGACCTGAGGGACCTGGAGATAGAGTGGTGGTTAGAAGATTTTTGATATGGCTGTTTAGGGCTTTGTATGTGAATAGGAGGAGCTTGAAGTTGATTCTGTACTGTACTGGGAGCCAGTGGAGAGAGGCATAAACTCGTGAGAAAGTCCAGTCTGTTTATTGTTCTTCATCTCTCTACATCATCTATCGTTTCCCTTATCCCTAACCAGTCTGAAGAAGGGTCTCGACACAAAACGTCACCCATTCCTTCTCTCCAGAGATGCTGCCTGTCCCGCTGAGTTACTCCAACATTTTGTGTCTATCTTCGATTTAAACCGGCATCTCAGTTCCTTCCCGCACAGTCATATCTGATCCTTTGGTTTGGCCATTTAAGATGCTGGAATGAGCACCTTTAAAACAGACAGTATATGTGGGTGACGGTTATTACCTTGTGCTGATATAAGAAGGGTCTCGACCCAAAACGTCACCCATTCCTTCTCTCCTGAGATGCTGCCTGACCTGCTGAGTTACTCCAGCATTTTGTGAATAAATACCTTCGATTTATACCGGCATCTGCAGTTATTTTCTTATAAGACTATTTGGTGTAAGCATGAAGTGGTCAGCTCTGTAATAAGGTGCAATTTCGGGGCACTGTAAAAGAACTGGGGATTTCAAGTTTTTCATGCAACTGTGCCAATTTTAACTGCTCCAGGATTGCAATCTAATGCTTTGGCAGGGTGATAAAGTCGAGCAAAAAAAAACTGCTTGTGCTTTTCAAAACCTTGCAATTAATTGTTGTTAATTTTTCTAGATTAGGTTAGTTTAGAGATACAGCGCGGAAACAGGCCCTTCGGCCCACCGAGTCCGCACCGACCAGCGATCCCCGCACACTAACACCACCCCACACACACACACACAATGTGGACAATTTACACTTATACCGAGCCAATTAACCTACAAAACCCCGCACGTCTTTGGAGTGTGGGAGGAAACCGAAGTTCTCGGAGAAAACCCACGCAGGTCACGGGGAGAACGTACAGGCAGCGCCCGTAGTCGGGATCGAACCCGGGTCTCTGGGTGTTCTGAATGTCCAAAATCAACTGGCGTGGATTGTGGATCTTCAAAAAAAAAAGCAACAAATGTGCTTGCTTTAAACATTTTTCATGAGTAAACACTGTCCTACTGACTTCCCCTGAAAGACTCCCTTATGTCTGTCCGAGTGTTGGCCCTGACAGGCTGTTTCTAAACGCCCCTTGAATGACAGGAGTGGAGCGCAGCTGTGGCCCTGTGGAACAGTGTAGTCCAGAACACATGTTTACACAGCTCGCGAAGCTGAATGCACACTGCATGCATTACGTGCACTGTGTTGCAGCCCAGAGGTGTACGAGGGAACAGAGTAGGGACACAAAAGGAGTTTTATCACTGTGGAAGCAAGCTAATATTCTTACCAGAAGATTATCGCTCCACCCGGTTGCTCTCTTCAAAAACGTTGTGCTTGCACGATGTACAAATCAACCTGCATACATTTTCTTAGAAAGGGCTTGTTTCTGCGCTGTATATCTAAACTAAATTGCCTCTTAAACTTTGCTGTCATTTAATATACCATCTTTAACATATATTATTCTCAGTGTCCTGTTTCTCCCAGTGGACAAGTCTCTTTAAATGCCTGTTGATTACTTGCAGATTAAAATCATTGACAAATTTAGCATCAATGGAAAAGCAAGATAGATTGACAAATGCCCAAATGACGACTGCTGATTCAACTTAAGTCTTACTGCTAACTTACGAACAACTTAAGTGCCTTCCAAAACACTTCACCGTAGTTTGTTCCTGCTGTTCAGCCGGACATCATAGCTTGGCAGTTACCTTGTGACCAAGCAACTTGAGCAATGACATTGAATTTAGTTTAGTTTAGTTTCGAGGCACAGCACGGAAACAGGCCCTTCGGCCCATCGAGTCCGCGCCGTCCAGCGATCACCCCGTACACTGTCCTACGCACACTCGGGAATATTTAGCATTTTCCAGAAAGCCAATTAACCTGCAAACCTGCACGTCTTTGGAGTGTGAGTGGAAGCTGGAGCACCCTGAGAAAACCCACGCAGGTTCACAGGGAGAACATACAAACTCCATAGGGACAAGCACCCATAGTCAGGATCTAACCCGGGTCTTTGGAGCTGTAAAGCAGTAACTCTACTGCCGCACCACTTACTTTTTTTAGATTTTAGATTTAGATTTAGAGATACAGCGCGGAAACAGGCCCTTCGGCCCACCGAGCCCGCGCCTCCCAGCGATCCCCGCACACTAACACTATCCTACACACACTAGGGACAATTTTTACATTTGCCCAGCCAATTAACCTACATACCTGTACGTCTTTGGAGTGTGGGAGGAAACTGAAGATCTCGGAGAAAACCCACGCAGGTCACGGGGAGAACGTACAAACTCCGTACAGACGGCGCCCGTAGTCAGGATCGAACCTGAGTCTCTGGCGCTGCATTCGCTGTAAGGCAGCAACTCTACCGCTGCGCCACCGTGCCGCGCTACTTTAGAGATACAGTGCAGGAACAGGCCCTTCGGCCCATCCAGTCTGCGCCGACCAGCGGGCTCAATGAACTCTGATATCAAAATATAAAAAGATTCACTTGCCTTGCTCGGGCCTCTAAACTTCTCCTTGGAAATTGTCCCATTAGTTATTTCAAATCTACTCCCAACTTTCCAAATCGACCCTTATTCAATTCTTCATCAAAGGTAAAAAAAAAAAATCACACCTAGATGGACTCCACAGATACAACTTCATTTTTCAGATGCGTAAAACATCAACTAAACTTTAGGTGAGGACACAAGAACTGAAGGAGTAATCTCCAGCCTTGGGCCTACCTTTTCCTTCTCTGAGACTAGTTAGCTGCTTGTCACACTCTTTTCCAGTTTACTTCTCGAGGATGTGTGGGAAGGAAGTGCAGATGCTGGTTTATAGCGAAGATAGACACAAAATGCTGGTGTAACTCAGTGTAGGAAATAACTGCAGGTGCTGGTAGAAATCAAAGGTATCACAAAATGCTGGACTAACTCAGCAGGTCAGGCAGCATCTTGGAAAGAAGGAATGGGTGACGTTTCGGGTCGAGACCCTTCTTTAGACTGATGTCAGGTCGAGACCCTTCTTCAGGCTGATGTCAGGTGGAGACCCTTCTTCAGGCTGATGTCAGGTCGAGACCCTTCTTCAGACTGAAGAAGGGTCTCAACCCGAAACGTTACCCATTTCTTCTCTCCGAGATGCTGCTTGGTGTAACTCAGTGGATCAGGCAACATCTCTGGAGAAAAGGAATGGGTGATGTTTCGGGTCGGAACTCTTCTTCAGAATGATAGACGGAGGTGGGGGGGGACGGGACTGGAAAACTGATCCCACCACCCTCCCCCCCCCCCTCCCCCATCCACCTCTATCTTTCAGTCTGAAGAAGGGTTCTGACATGAAACGTCACCTATTCCTATTCACCAGAGATGGTCTACTTCTAGAGCATGTTCCTTAAGCCATTATGCTTCTCCTGAATTTGCATCCTCCTAACAACTCATTTCTTTATTAATGTTCTGAAGAGGGATGGGGTGGTGGGTGGTATTTTACTTCCTTTGGACATAGAATTATGTAGCACAGAAACTGGACCTTTAGCCCACCTTGTCCACACCGACCATCAAGTACCTATGCTGACTAATCATATTTAGCGCAGTCCATAGTCCTCCAGAACGAGGTGATTCAGGTGGTCATCCAGATACCACGGAAATGTTGTGGAAGTCCCATCATCCAAATCGGGGTGAAAATGTTTGTTCTTGGATCCCCTCTAAACCTCTTGCACCTTCCCCTCCTTTTAATTATCATACCTTGTTAACCCTTATTCAACACCGTAGTGTGTTGAGATGCAATGGAGCGATGGAAGTGCAAGCTATCTAATACATTGCGAGTAATGCTGCTGAAAGAGGAACTAGGGGAATTCAGCTCAGACTGGCAATGCAGGCCCAGGTTTAACATTGGGCGCAGCGGTAGAGTTGCTGCCTTACAGAGTCAGAGACCCGGGTTCGATCCCGACTACGGGCGCTGTCTGCACGGAGTTTGTACGTTCTCCCCTTGACCTGCGAGGCTTTTCTCCAGGATCTCCATTGGTTAATTGGCTTTGGTAAAATTGTAAATTGTGTGGAATATTGCCCGTGTACGGGGTGATCGCTGGTCGGCGCGGACTGGATGGGCCGAAGGGCCTGTATCTGCACTGTATCTCTAAAGTAAGTCTGCAGTAAAATCTCCTTCGAAAGGCAGCGTCTCAGAGTGAAGCTCTCCCCCAAAACCTCTATAACATATAACATATAACAACTACAGCATGGAAACAGGCCTGTCCGGCCCTACCAGTCCACGCCGACCATTCTCCCTGACCTAGTCTCATCTACCTGCACTCAGACCATAACCCTCCAATCCCCTCCTATCCATATACCTATCCAATTTACTCTTAAATAATAAAATCGAGCCAGCCTCCACCACTTCCACCGGAAGCCCATTCCATACAGCCACAACCCTCTGAGTAAAGAAGTTCCCCCTCATGTTACCCCTAAACCTTTGTCCCTCAATTCTGAAGCTATGTCCCTTGTTGGAATCTTCCCCACTCTCAAAGGGAAAAGCCTACCCACGTCAACTCTGTCCGTCCCTCTCAAAATTTTAAAAACCTCTATCAAGTCCCCCCTCAACCTTCTACGCTCCAAAGAATAAAGACCCAACCTATTCAACCTCTCTCTGTAGCCTAAGTACTGAAACCCAGGCAACATTCTAGTAAATCTCCTCTGTACCCTCTCCATTTTGTCGACATCCTTCCTATAATTTGGCGACCAGAACTGCACACCATACTCCAGATTCGGCCTCACCAATGCCCTGTACAATTTCAACATTACATCCCAACTTCTATACTCGATGCTCTGATTTATAAAGGCAAGCATACCAAACGCCTTCTTCACCACCCTATCCACATGAGATTCCACCTTCAGGGAACAATGCACAGTTATTCCCAGATCCCTCTGTTCCACTGCATTCCTCAATTCCCTACCATTTACCCTGTACGTCCTATTTTGATTTGTCCTACCAAAATGCAGCACCTCACACTTATCAGCATTAAACTCCATCTGCCATCTTTCAGCCCACTCTTCCAAAAGGCCCAAGTCTCTCTGTAGACTTTGAAAATCTACCTCACTTATTAACTACTCCACCTATCTTAGTATCATCTGCATATTTACTAATCCAATTTGCCACACCATCATCCAGATCATTAATGTAAATGACAAACAACAGTGGACCCAACACAGATCCTTGGGGCACTCCACTAGACACTGGCCTCCAACCTGACATACAATTGTCAACCATTACCCTCTGGTATCTCCCATTCAGCCATTGTTGAATCCATCTTGCAACCTCACTATTAATACCCAACGATTTAACCTTCTTAATCAACCTTCCATGTGGAACCTTGTCAAATGCCTTACTGAAGTCCATATAGACAACATCCACAGCCTTGCCCTTATCAATTTCCCTGGTAACCTCTTCAAAAAATTCAAGAAGATTAGTCAAACATGACCTTCCAGGCACAAATCCATGTTGACTGTTTCTAATCAGGCCTTGATTATCCAAATAATTATATATATTGTCCCTAAGTATCTTTTCCATTAATTTTCCCACCACAGACGTCAAACTAATAGGTCTATAATTGCTAGGTTTACTTTTAGAACCTTTTTTAAACAAAGGCACAACATGCGCAATGCGCCAATCTTCCGGCACCATCCCTGTTTCTAATGACGTTTGAAATATTTCCGTCATAGCCCCTGCTATTTCTGCACTAACTTCCCTCAATGTCCTAGGGAATATCCTATCAGGACCTGGAGACTTATCCACTTTTATATTCTTCAAAAGTGTCCGTACCTCCTCTTCTTTAATCCTCCTAATTTCCATCACTACTCTACTTGTTTCGCTTACCTCACATAATTCAATATCCTTCTCCTCGGTAAATACCGAAGAAAAGAAATTGTTTAATATCTCCCCCATTTCTTCCGGCTCAGCACATAGCTGTCCACTCTGACTCTCTAATGGACCAATTTTATCCCTCACTATCCTTTTGCTATTGACATATCTGTAGAACCCCTTGGGGTTTACTTTTACATTACTTGCCAAAGCAGCCTCATATCTTTTTTTCGCTTTTCTAATTTATTTTTTAAGATTCCTTTTACATTCTTTATATTCCTCAAAAACCTCATTTACTCCCTGCCGCTTATATTTATTGTATATCTCCCTCTTTTTCCGAACCAAGTGTCCAATTTCCCTGGAAAACCACGGCTCTTTCAAATTATTATTCTTTCCTTTCCACCGAACAGGGACATAAAGACTCTGTACTCTCAAAATTTCACCTTTAAATATCCTCCATTTCTCTATTATATCCTTTTCATAAAACAACAATTTCCATTTCACTCCTTTTAAATCCTTTCTCATCTCCTCAAAATTAGCCTTTCTCCAATCCAAAATCTCAACCCTTGGTCCAGATTTGACCTTCTCCATAATGATATTGAAACTAATGGCATTATGATCACTAGACCCAAAGTGCTCCTCAACACATACCTCCGTCACCTGACCCATCTCATTTCCTAACAGGAGGTCCAACACTGCCCCTTCTCTGGTAGGCACCTCTACGTATTGCTGCAAAAAACTATCCTGCACACATTTTACAAACTCCAAACCATCCAGCCCTTTAACAGAATGTGATTCCCAGTCTATATACGGAAAATTGAAATCACCCACAATCACCACTCTGTGCTTACTACTAATATCTGCTATCTCCTTACATATTTGCTCTTCCAATTCTCGTTCCCTATTTGGCGGTCTATAATACACCCCTATAAGTGTTGTTAAACCTTTCTCATTTCTGAGTTCCACCCAAACAGCCTCCTTAATCGAGCCTTCTAGTCTGTCCTGCCAAAGCACTGCTGTGATATCCTCCCTGACAAGCAATGCAACACCCCCACCTCTTGCCCCTCCGATTCTATCACATCTGAAACAATGAAAATAAACAGCACCCAAATTTGTTGGGCTCAAATTCTGGAGGTATAAACCAGAGCCAATAGATTAATTAGTGCAGTAATAGTTTTACCAATTCCCAAATTGAAGCCCATTAAAAAAAAATAAAAAAAATAGATCGAGTTGGGTAAATAGGTTTGTCACATGCTGAGCGATTTGAGCATAGTAGCACACAAAAAGCATAGCAAGAGATAAAGGAATCAACAGTCATGTCAGATAGACACCGAAAAGCTGGAGTAACTCAGCGGTGACAGGCAGCGTCTCTGGGGAGAAGGAATGGGTGACGTTTCGGGTCAGGTGCCTGTCAATGAGAAAACGTGGGCGTGCAGGGTAGATTTACTAGGTTAATTCCCGGAATGGCGGGACTGTCATATGTTGAAAGACTGGAGCGACTAGGCTTGTATACACTGGAATTTAGAAGGATGAGGGGAGATCTTATCGAAACGTATAAGATTATTAAGGAGTTGGACATGTTAGAGGCAGGAAACATGTCCAGAACAAGGGGCCACAGTTTAAGAATAAGGGGTAGGCCCTTTAGAACTGAGATGAGGAAAAACTTTTTCAGTCAGAGAGTTGTGAATCTGTGGAATTCTCTGCCTCAGAAGGCAGTGGAGACCAATTCTCTGAATGCATTCAAGAGAGAGCTAGATAGAGCTCTTAAGGATAGCGGAGTCAGGGGGTATGTGGAGAAGGCAGGAACGGGGTACTGATTGAGAATGATCAGCCATGATCACATTGAATGGCGGTGCTGGCTCTAAGGGCCGAATGGCCTCCTCCTGCACCTATTGTCTATTGTCTATTGTGGCCATTGTAAAGTCTGACGGAAATGGGCTTTTTTTTTGGCGTTTTATTTATCTAACTTTTGAGCGCGTTATTCCAATCTCCCGCGGAAGATTTATGCATGGCGGACACATGGCAGTTTATGAGCTGTGTATGAAAATATACCCAGCTCCGAGAAATTTATAACGGCGGGCGATAAAACTGTTGAAGTCAACTGGAGCGGAAAAGTCGAAGGCCTCCACACAACGTTTGACAATATCAAAGGTTCTGAACTGCCACCCAGGCTTACGGGAGCTGTCTGCTTTTTACGGTTCCCCCACAGTCTGTATTAATCAGCGAGGGAAGACAGTAAAATGCAGAGACCCCAGCTTCTCGCTTCAAGTTTCTTCGAATGTGTGTTCTTTTCACATTTTAGGGAATGGAGTAAATCCAGAGAAAACTATTAATTTAACAGCGCCGATTTTATATTGTAATTAGCCTCCCAAAATATCATTCCAAACTGCTTATTTGCAACTGCGTCTGTTAAGTTGGTTAAGTCTGACCAAGTTTAGCAACCCAGGCGTTTTGCTTTTAGTTTAGTTTAGGGACACAGCGCGGGAGCAGGCCCTTCGGCCCACTGAGTCCATTCCGACCAGCGATCCCCAGCACTCTCTTGCACATTAGTACGCCTGCACGATCCTACACACTCAAGAGGGACAATTTACAATTGTTTATCAGAGTTAAATTAACCTACTAACCTGTATGTCTTTGGAGTGTGGGAAGAAACCGGACCACCCGGGAAAACTCACAGAGTCACATGGAGAACGTACATGAATCCGTAAAGGCAGCACCCTGTGGTCAGGATCGGACCTTGGTCTCTGGCATTGTAAGGCAGCAAATCTACCGTTTACAAAATACTTAAGGGGTTGGACAGGCCAGATGCAGGAAGATTGTTCCTGATGTTGGGGAAGTCCAGAACAAGGGGTCACAGTTTAAGGATAAGGGGGAAGTCTTTTAGGACCGAGATGAGAAAGTTTTTTTTCACACAGAGAGTGGTGAATCTGTGGAATTCTCTGCCACAGAAGGTTCACTAGGTTAATTCCCGGAATGGCGGGACTGTCGTATGTTGAAAGGCTGGAGCGATTGGGCTTGTATACACTGGAATTTAGAAGGATGAGGGGGGATCTTATTGAAACATATAAGATAATTAGGGGATTGGACACATTAGAGGCAGGAAACATGTTCCCAATGTTGGGGGAGTCCAGAACAAGGGGCCACAGTTTAAGAATAAGGGGTAGGCCATTTAGAACGGAGATGAGGAGGAACTTTTTCAATCAGAGAGTGGTGAAGGTGTGGAATTCTCTGCCTCAGAAGGCAGTGGAGGCCAGTTCGTTGGATGCTTTCAAGAGAGAGCTGGATAGAGCTCTTAAGGATAGCAGAGTGAGGGGGTATGGGGAGAAGGCAGGAACGGGGTACTGATTGAGAGTGATCAGCCATGATCGCATTGAATGGCGGTGCTGGCTCGAAGGGCTGAATGGCCTACTCCTGCACCTATTGTCTATTGTCTATTGTCTATTGTAGTTGAGGCCAGTTCATTGGCTATATTTAAGAGGGAGTTAGTTGTGGCCCTTGTGGCTAAAGGGAACAGGGGGTATGGAGAGAAGGCAGGTACGGGATACTGAGTTGGATGATCAGCCATGATCATATTAAATGGCAGTGCAGGCTCGAAGGGCCGAATGGTCTACTCCTGCACCTATTTTCTATGTTTCTATGTTTCTATGCGCCACCGTGCCGCCCAATACTGGATTTAAGTTGTTCATCTCAATCAAATGTGAGGCACGTTTCATATCCTTAACATTACATAATAAACCCTGCAAATGCTGCTTTGAAGCTTCTACCATTAACATGACATATTATATAGTCTTGTTATTAGGCTGTTCGCTGCTTCCAATAACTTCTGACTTGCAAGCCACACTCAGCCTTGAACGATCCCGCTAATCCCATCTAATTCATTATCTACTGTAATTCCTAGCTCGGGTTAGTTTAGAGATACAGCGTGGAAACGGGCCCTTCCGCCCAGCGAGTCCGTGCCAATCACCCGCACGCCAGCACTATCCTACGTACACTGGGTACAATTTACAATTGTACCAAAGCCAATTAATCTATAAACCTGCACATCTTTAAAATGTGTCAGGGAGCTGGAGCACCCGGAGAAAACACATACTGTCACAGGGAGAACGTACAAACTCACTCCACGCAGACTTGATCCTGGGTCTCTGGTGCTGTGAGGCAGCAACTCTACCGCTGTGCCACCCAAAATAACTCTTCATGCAATTGCCTTTAAATGCATTGCCTTGGCTTCTTCCAATTGTAAAGGTCTCCACTTCTGGCCTCTTTATAAAACATAGAACAGTACAGCAATTCTGATTCAGGGACAGTTTCTTCCCAGCTGTTAACAGGCAACGTAACCATCCTCCCGCAACTAGACAGCAGTGCCGAACTACTATCTACATCAATGGGGATCCTCAGATTATCTTTGATCGGACTTTACTGACATCACGTTGAACTAAAGGTTATTCCCTTATCATGTATCTATACACTGTGGACGGCTCGATTGTAATCATGCATTGTCTTTCCGCTGACTGCTTAGCACACAACAAAAGCTTTTCACTGTGCCTCGGTACGCGTGACAATAAACTAAAGTACTGAACTTTAGGGCGGCACGGTGGCGCAGCGGTAGAATTGCTGCCTTACAGCGAATGCAGCGCCGGAGACTCAGGTTCGATCCTGACTACGGGCGCCATCTGTACAGAGTTTGTACGTTCTCCCCGTGACCTGCGTGGGTTTTCTCCGAGATCATCGGTTTCCTCCCACACTGCAAAGACGTACAGGTATGTAGGTTAATTGGCTGGGCAATGTAAAAATTGTCCCTAGTGGGTGTAGGATAGTGTTAATGTGCGGGGATCACTGGGCGGCGCGGACCCGGTGGGCCGAAGGGCCTGTTTCTGCGCTGTATCTCTAAATCTAAATCTAAATCTAAATCTAAATCTAAATCTGAACTATATGGACAATACAGACACAGACCACAGACATAGACTTTACAAACAGAACTCCCTGTCACTGCTGAGTAAGATGGTAGTCAATAGTTAGAAATGTGTCTGGGCGTGTTTTTCCGCTGATTGGATAGCACGCAACAAAAGCTTTTCACTGTACCTCGGTACACGTGACAATAAACTAACACTGAACTGAGCTGAAATGCTGGTACTCAAAGCAATCCACAGACCCCAATCCTCCATGTATTCTCTGGAAACATACATTCTCTCTCTCTCAGTCCCATCAAACTCCTTTCTGATTCTTCCACCACTATGACCACAGACACTAGGGCCAATCTACAGTGGCTAATTAGCCTGGGACCTTTGGGATGTGCAAGCAAGCCAGAGCATGTGGCCGAAACACAAGCAGTGACAGAGAGAACACACGCCACCAGGCTCTAGTCTTTCCGTTGGTCGGTTAACACACTACAAATGCTTTCCACTGTGCCTTGGTTCACGTACACGTTCCTTTAGGAAGGAGATGAGGAGGAATTTCTTTAGTCAGAGGGCGGTGAATCTCTGGAGAATTCACTGCCACAGAAGGCTGTGGAGGCCAAGTCAATGGATATTTTTAAGGCAGAGATAGATAGATTCTTGATTAGTGCGGGTGTCGGGGGTTATGGGGAGAAGGCAGGAGAATGGGGTTAGAAGGGAGAGATAGATCAGCCATGATCCACATGGTCACTGAAGGAATGTACAAACTCTGCACGGACAGCGCCCATAGTCAGGATCGAACGCGGGTCTCTGGCGATGTAAGGCGGCAACTCTACCGCTGCGCCACCATGTTCAGGCCTATACTCTGGGACTTCAAACCATGACCTTCTCACTGCGAGATTAAGGCATTATCAATGAACTCAACCAAGGTGCCCAACTCACCTCACCTCCATTGCTGCTTGTAAAATGAAAAATAATATAGTTCTAACGTCACCACTTTTAGCTTACTCTGAAAAGCACCGAGAAGAAAACCTTAAGGGCAATGTTTGCAATCCCAGCAGAAATGCTACAAAAAGTCATATTCCAGATGTTAAGAGAGAAAACATGAAGTTTTTGAATGTCACAAAAAGTTTTTAAGGGCTTGGCAGTGGCTACGTGCTCCCTGAAGATCCATTTGCATTCTGCAAAGTTTCATGCAAGGGAATTGATAACAAAGATTGCCAAACCACTAATGATTGGGTTAAAAATGAACCTATTCAAATACTGAGTAAATAAGTGTAATTGACCTACAAGTTCTCTTCCTTGCTAATCTTCTGGCTGGAGTTGGAAAGGTTCGGCACAATGATAAAAGCAGATCGTCAGAGTGTTGGCTTGGTGGTAGGAATCGCCTGATGTTTCTGATTTGTCCTGGATGACCATTTCACCCTCTCGGGGGGAGTGTGTAAAAGGGTGATAGGGTTTTGAAACACGTGTGTGTGTGTTTGACGATCTACACATCCATCTCGCCAGAGGAGCGCCCTCTGTCTAGCGCACGCTGTAGTGCAAAGAGTATTGACCTCAGATCTACCCATGAGTTAGTTGTCCATGAGTTGCCATTGGGTCCATCAATGGGAGAGCCTTTAGCAAGGCGATGTAGATACAATACAAGGGGTGGTTATGTTAAATTGTGGTCCATGGGACTTTCTTCTCACAGAGGGCAATGCATCTCTAGAATTTTCACCCCTAGAGGCCAAGTGGTCTCCTCTCTTTTTAACTTCGTTTTTAGTCTAGTTTAGAGATACGGCACGGAATCAGGCCCTTCGGCCCACCGAGTCCACACCGACCAGCGATCCCTGCACATTAACACACACCGGGGACAATTTTACATTTACACCAAGCCAATCAACCTACAAACCTGCAGGCCTTTGGAGCGTGGGAGGAAACGGGAGGTCTCGGAGAAAACACACGCAGTTCGCAGGGAAAACGTGCAAACTCCGTACAGAATGCACCGGTAGTCAGGATCGAACCCGAGTCCCTGGCGCTGAAAGGCAGCAACTCTACCGCTGCGCCCGTTATTGTATTCTTGTGAGAATGTGCTTCTAAAGTTATTTACATGAAGGCCCTTTGATGAGGCAAAATGGTAAAATTAATCGGAGTAGAGCTTGTTCTTATATTGCGTTTATAAAAAAGGTAGCATAAGAACATACTGTGTTTTGAATTTGGATTTTGCATTTCACTTCCACTGATTTCAATGGAAGCAGTTATTTCCTTCATTCCCCATTTTTATTCAGTATATTAATTGAACTTGGTATCTCCAGCCTTGCCTTTACAATGTGACCTTTGAAGGCCCTTTGCAAAGGTTTTTTTTTAAAATGGTCACTACATTTCTCAAATTCAGAATTAATGGAAAAACAGCAGCAAAATACAACTTAGTTGTAAAATGCAAAATGCTGCAGTCACACAGCAGGTAGGTCAGCATCTCTGGAGGACATAGCTAGGCAAAATTTTGGGTTCAGGTTCTGTTTTTGTTTAGTTTATTGTCACGTGTACTGAGGTACGGTGAAAAACTTTTGTTGCGTGCTAACTAGTCAGTGGAAAGACAATACCCGATTACAATCGATCCATCTACAGTGTGTCAACACATGACAATAGACAATAGACAATAGGTAGAGGAGTAGGCCATTCGGCCCATCGAGCCAGCACCGCCATTCAATGTGATCATGGCTGATCATTCTCAATCAGTACCCCCTTCCTGCTTTCTCCCCATACCCCCTGACTCCGCTATCCTTAAGAGCTCTATCTAGCTCTCTCTTGAATGTATTCAGAGAATTGGCCTCCACTGCCCTCTGAGGCAGAGAATTCCACAAATTCACAGCTCTCTGACTGAAAAAGTTTTTCCTCATCTCTGTTCTAAATGGCCTACCCCTTATTCTTAAACTGTGGCCCCTTGTTCTGGACTCCCCCAACATTGGGAACATGTTTCCTGCCTCTAACGTGTCCAACCCCTTAATAATCTTATACGTTTCGATAAGGGAATAACGTTTATCTGCAGGGTAGAGCCAGTAAAGTCTGAACAAAGATTGTCCGAGGGGTTACCAAAGAGGTAGAAAGTAGTTCATCACTGCTCTCTGGTTGTGGTAGGATGATTCAGTTGCCTGATAACAGCCGGTAAGAAACTGTCCCTGAATCTGGAGGTGTGCGTTTTCACACGTCTGTACCTTTTGCCCGATGGGAGAGGGGGAGAAGAGGGAGTGGCCGGGGTGCGACCTGTCCTTGATTATGCTGCTGGCCTTGCCGAGGCAGCGTGAGGTACAAATGGAGTCAATGGTTTTGTGCGATGGTCTGGGCTGCGTCCACAATTCGCTGCAATTTCTTGTGGTCTTGGATGGAGCTGCTCCCAAACCAAGCTGTGAGGCATCCCGATAAATCCCGGATTGGCTTAGTGATCTTTAAGAAAAGAAACATATTTGGCACAGAAATAGCTAACTGTTTCCTGCTCGCCCCTTCAGTTTAGGATAAGTGGCAATGGAAGGAGACGAGGTATTGTGACTCAAATGAAAGATTCAACCGTGGCCAAAGAATATTTTTGTTCAACCTCAGTGTGAGGCTCTGCTTGTTTCACAGTGCCAGTCCACAGACCTAAAAATATAGACAAGTCAAACAATGAGGCTATAAAGCACGGACTCCTCAGATCAGTTTGAATTGCTTGGACAAAGGGAGGCACGGTGGCGCAGCGGTAGAGTTGCTGCCTTACAGCATTTCCAGCGCCAGAGACCCGGGTTCGATCCCGACTACAATAGACAATAGACAATAGGTGCAGCAGGAGGCCATTCAGCCCTTCGAGCCAGCACCGCCATTCAATGCGATCATGGCTGATCACTCTCAATCAGTACGCCGTTCCTGCCTTCTCCCCATACCCCCTCACTCCGCTATCCTTAAGAGCTCTATCCAGCTCTCTCTTGAAAGCATCCAACGAACTGGCCTCCACTGCCTTCTGAGGCAGAGAATTCCACACCTTCACCACTCTCTGGTGAATGCTGAAATGCTGGAGTAACTCAGCGGGACAGGCAGCATCTCTGGATAGAAGGAATGGGAGACGTTTTGGGTCAACACCCTTCTTCAGGCTGAGAGCCGGGGAGAGGGTAAGGTGTGAAAACAAGAGGTCAAAAGGGATGCGGGACAAGGATAATGTAGAATTATCATTCAGCTCATGTGCAGACAGTGGAGATTAGAAACATAGAAAGTAGGTGCAGGAGTAGGCCATTCGGCCCTTTGAGCTAGCACCGCCATTCAACATGACCATGGCTGATCATCCAAAATCAGTACCCCGTTCCTGCTTTCCCCCCAGATCTCTTGATTCCATTGGCCCTCAGAGCTAAATCTAACTCTATCTTGAATGCCTTGAATGGGGGGGAGGAGCCAGATTAAAATCATCCCAAAGACGTGAGAGTTTGGAGGTTAATTGGCCTCTGTAAATTGCCCGTATTGTGTATTAGTTAACCTGGATTTCTTATTTGGCACAAACATTGTAGGGTGAAGGACCTGTTCCTGCACTGTAATGTTTGATGTTCTGCACACTGTGACCTGACTGTATTGAAAATCCATTTTGCTTCAGCATTTCCCCCCAAAAATTCACCTTTGCCTTCAACAACATTCAGAGTATGTTAATAGGCTCAGAGGTGAAATGCAACATATTGGCACAGGCTGAAGTGTATTGGGCACTTTACAACCGAGTGGTATGAATATTGAACGATATTGCATCACCTCTCTTTCCGTCCCTCCCCAGCCCAAGTCGTTGTATTAGTTTCAAAGTGTCTTGTTGGATCTCATTGTCTGTAACTCGTTTTCACCTAGCCCACAGCTAACAACGGCCCGTTTCCTTTATCATCGTTACTTGTTTGCACATCTTTCGTTTATTTTGGTCTGTATCTCGCTCTATCACCATCTGTATCTCTCGTTTCCCTTTCCGTTGACCCCTGGTCAGGAGAAGGGTCTCGACCCGAACCATCACCCAATTCCTTCTCTCCAGGGATGCTGTCTGACCCACTGAGTTACTCCAGCTTTTCGTGTCTATCTTGAAGTATATTGATTTGGGCGATCGTATTTGTTCATTCTCAAGAGTATTGGAAGGGTCTGAAGAAGGGTCTCGAGCCGAAACGTCAATTATTCCTTCTCTCTAGAGATGCTGCCTGTCCCGCTGAGTTACTCCGGCTTTTTGTGTCTATCTTCGGCTTAAACCGGCATCTGCAGTTCCTTCCAGCACAAGAGTATTAGACAACGGTTAAGTTCATCATTTTTTAATTTTCCACTCCTCTGTGTAACCTGCAGACTGTGGACAGATTAAATGATGTTAATTCAATGTGGCCGACTGTACTGTTGACCAATTTAATTCTAAACATGCAAAACTCCTGATATCTGCTGCAAGAATTCGAAGGGTGCAAGCTTGAGGTCGGTGGCTTCCTGGAAATATCCCACAAGTGACCTCGAACAATTAGACATACACACGCACGCACGCACTAGCACAAAGCATTTCCTCAGCTCAAAACCTCCCCTTCATTCTCCCGTTCTATGTCTAACATACGTGTCAAGCAGATCATGCTGCAAGAGCTATTTTCTATTTGGAACAAAAAAAAACTTTTTAAAAACAATGTTCAGCTGCTCGTCCTTTCAAGCCAAAATTCCTACTGGCAAGAAGATCGACACAAAATGCCGGAGTAACTCAACGGGACAGGCAGAGTCCCTGGAGAGAAGGAATGGGTGACGTTTCGGGTTGAGACCCTTCTTCAGACTCAGGGTCGGGCGAGAGGGAGTCTAGAGATGTGGAAGGGTCAGGTGTGAAAACGACAGGTCAAAGATTATTAAGGAGTTGGACACGTTAGAGGCGGGAAACATGTTCCCAATGTTGGGGGAGTCCAGAACAAGGGGCCACAGTTTAAGAATAAGGGGTAGGCCATTTAGAACTGAGATGAGGAAAAACTTTTTCAGTCAGAGAGTTGTGAATCTGTGGAATTCTCTGCCTCAGAAGGCAGTGGAGGCCAATTCTCTGAATGCATTCAAGAGAGAGCTGGATAGAGCTCTTAAGGATAGCGGAGTCAGGGGGTATGGGGAGAAGGCAGGAACGGAGTACTGATTGAGAATGATCAGCCATGATCACATTGAATGGCGGTGCTGGCTCGAAGGGCCGAATGGCCTCCTCCTGCACCTATTGTCTATTGTCTAAAGCAGATGGTGATGAGGAAATGTAGAATGGTTCATTGTCATCTGAGGGGAAGCTGAAGGTTATTGTTAGCTGAGCTACAACATCTGCTTTGATCTGTCGATGCATCAGTCTGAATAAGGGTCTCGACCCAAAATGTCACCCATCCTTTTCCTCCAGAGATGCTGCCTGACCCGCTGAGTTACTCCAGCTTTTTGCGTCTACCTATACACTAGTTCTATCGTACACACTGGGGACAATTCTTACAAGCAGCCAATTAACCTACAACCCTGCAAGTCTTCGGGACTAGGGAGGAAACTGGAGAACCCAGAGGAAACCCACGCCGTCACAGGGAGAAGGAAAATAACTGCAGATGCTGGTACAAATCGAAGGTATCATAAAATGCTGGAGTAACTCAGCAGGTCAGGCAGCATCTGGGAGAGAGGGAATGGGTGATGTTTCGGGTCGAGACCCTCCTTCAGACTGAAGAAGGGTCTCGACCCAAAACGTCACCCATTCCCTCCCTCCTAGATGCTGCCCGACCTGCTGAGTTACTCCAGCATTTTGTGATACCTTCGGTCACAGTGATAACGTGCATATTCCACACTGGCAGCACAAAAAGCCAGGATTGATCCCAGGTCTCTGGGCTGTGAGGCAGCAGGTCTACTGGGATAGAAAAGGTGTTAAAAAAAAATGTGTAAAAGATGTAAAAACATTTATTTACATGGAAGGTTATTAGCAGCTGTTTCTTGGAAAGGTGACTGAGGTCAGAGCACTCGACTCATTTTAAAAAACAGCCAGATGCTGTCATGAGATGATATAAAAAAAAGACTGGGTATTTTGAAAGGAAAAGATCAAACAAACTGAACCTTTTCATCCAAACTTATCCTGTGATCTCAGAAGGCCAAAAGACCTTCCCTTGTTCTTGTAAAAACAAAACATAGTTATGATTTTTCTCACACCAAATAAAATACAACCTATTAGTCCCACCGTTAAACAACCGAGTTTTGCAGTTTGCCGAGAGATTCCGTTCCTCCCGACCAAATATTTTGCCGTATTGTGTTAAACCAACAAATTATTCGTTAGAAACAAGAAAACTAGCAACTCGGGCAGGGAGAAAGAGGGCGGTTGGCTTCTCTTGAGTATCAAAACAGCTTGGAACCCCTTCTCAGAGGCCCGAGCAAGACCCTCACAAATTCCAGAAATACTATCCAAGCTTTTCAACTTAAAATCACCACGTTTCTGCTAAACGCTCGAGCAAATAGCCAGTCTGTTTAACATCTCCCAAAAGACTTGGTGCAGTGCTTGTGTGTGTGTGTGTGTGTGTGTGTGTGTGTGTGTGTGTTTTAAAGGCTTGTTTTCATGTACATTTTTTGCAGAGTTAAAAATTCGTAAAAGCCTCAGAAGATTTTTTGTTTGCAGGAAGACATTGCTATCCACACATCTGTTAACAAAATGTAAAAAAAGGTCTAATTGCCACTAACTTTAGCTCGACGTAATCAGTACATTAAGCAGGCAAATGACTACAAAACCAAACATTTTTCCCCTTTAAAAATGCACAAATACATCAGCTTGCAAGGTAAAAATGCTTTATCTTTGATTTAAACCAGCATCTGCAGTTCTTTCCAAGGCAAGGCTAGGCAAGGCAAGTTTACTTATATAACACATTTCAGCAACAAGGCAATTCAAAGTGCTTTACATAAAACATTAAAGAGCGGTTAAAAGCAATTAAAAACACTCATTAAAGGGAATACAAAATAAAAACAAGCTGAAATTAAGTAAGACGTATAAAATACACGAATAAAAGTTACAGTGCAGTGTAAGAATTGAATAATTATTTGATTTAATAAAAGGCAGCGTCAAACAGAAAAGTCTTCAGCTTCGATTTAAGAGAACTGAGAGTTGCAGTGGACCTGCAGTTTTCTGGGAGTTGGTTTCCTACACATTTTGCTTGCAAAGGCAACGCTTTATCTTTTAAACCAGCATCTGCAGTTCTTTCCTACACATTTTGCTTGCAAGGTAATGCTTTAGGTGCCCAGCGTCTGCAAGGTCAGACTGTTAATCTCTGCCGACTGGGTTTCTGTGGTACTTAAGGCTGTGATTTAGGTGTTTTTCTTGATGTTTGAGGATTCACATGAACCCTGAAATGGCTGGGGTCACAGTGGTGCAGAGACCATGTTTGCGGTGCGAGCAGTGGGCCGATTGAGCCCAGGGTCCGCACACATTAGGAGGCCGACATTCACCCGTCACAACATTCAAGCCCGTCTGTTTTCTGTTTGGATACAAGTGGGCAACTTGAGGAGGTCCCACCCATCAAAGTAGCTGACACTTGGACCCGTTCCCCCCCTCCCCCCCCCCCCCCCCCCCCCCCCGGTGCAGATCTTCACAGAGGGTGCGCAGAACGTTAGAGTCTGAAGAAGGGTCTCGAACCCGAAACGTCACCCATTCCTTCTCTCCAGAGACGGAGCCTGTCCCGCTGAGTTACTCCAGCATTTTGGGTCTCCCTTCGTTATAATCAATGGGTTGAGAGGGAGATGGGTGACAGAGATGTCGACTGTCATGACCAAAGATACTAGAGGAGCAAGATGGACCACTCCGTCGAAATCGCCTACACTGAAGGAGCGTAATTTCTGCCATTTTAGTAGGCAAACCCCACCGTTTGCTCTGCCTCTCGCAGTGTAATCAGTGTGTTTGTAGGAACAGTATGTGTGATGATACCATAAAAATGCAGAATATATCTCATCTATCAATTCACAGGTTTTTGTTATTTTTCTTTTTAAATGTTTCTGCAAGTTTCTGCCTACTAAAATGGCGCCGTGACACACTACGGTTTTTAGGGTCAACAGACAATAGATGCAGGAGGAGGTCATTCGGCCCTTCGAGCCAGCACCGCCATTCAATGTGATCATGGCTGATCATTCTCAATCAGTACCCCGTTCCTGCCTTCTCCCCATACCCCCTGACTCTGCTATCCTTACGAGCTCTATCTAGCTCTCTCTTGAATGCATTCAGAGAATTGGCCTCCACTGCCTTCTGAGGCAGAGAATTCCACAGATTCACAACTCTCTGACTGAAAAAGTTTTTCCTCATCTCCGTTCTAAATGGCCTACCCCTTATTCTTAAACTGTGGCCCCTTGTTCTGGACTCCCCCAACATTGGGAACATGTTTCCTGCCTCTAACGTGTCCAACCCCTTAATAATCTTATACGTTTCGATAAGATCTCCTCTCATCCTTCTAAATTCCAGTGTGTAGAAGCCTAGTCGATCCAGTCTTTCAACATAGGACAGTCCTGCCGGAATTAACCTAGTAAACCTACGCTGCACGCCCTCAATAGCAAGAATATCCTTCCTCAAATTTGGAGTACTCCAGGTGCGGTCTCACTAGGGCCCTGTACAACTGCCAAGATAGAGATAGAGTGGTCTATCTTGCTCTGCTCTGGTATCTTTGGTCATGACTGGAGCAGCAAAATAAGGAAAATCCAGAAAAGTCATGCAAACACGTTATTGCCAGCATCCTCTGTCACTGAAAGCCCTGCTTATTTCAAAGCAGATTAAAAGCATAAACAGTGCTGGATCGGCTAAGGGGAAGAAAGAGCTCGACTGAGGACAAACTATAATCTGTTTATGGGATTGACAACTTCTTAGCTTGTAGTTCAAATATTTTGGCTCAGTGGCAACAGGATTTCTTCCTCTCTCTCTCTCCCTCTCACCACACTATCTCACTCTCACTCTCTCACCCTCTCACCCACTCTCTCCTTCTATCCCCCTCACCCCCACTCCCCTCTCTCCCCTGAGGTGAGAACTGAGGTGAGAAGAGACTTTTCCACCCAGAGAGTTGTGAATTTGTGAAATTCTCTGCCACAGAGGGCAGCGGAGGCCGATTCACTGGATGACTTTAAAAGAGAGTTAGATGGAGCTCTAGGGGCGAGTGGAATCAAGGGATATGGGGGGAAGGCAGGCACGGGTTACTGATTGTGGATGATCAGCCATGATCACAATGAATGGCGGTGCTGTTTCGAAGGGCGAAATGGCTTCCTCCTGCACCTATTTTCTATGTTTCTCCCTCTCTCTCTCTCCCTCTAATCTCCCTCTATCTCTCCCTCTCCCTCTCCTTCCAAATAGACCAGCCATGATCGAATGGTGGAGTAGATTCAATGGGCCAAATGGCCTAATTCTGCTCCTATGTCTTATGGTCTTAAAGTCACAGGCACGGGCTACAAGTTGTAGGCTCTAAAGTTCAGTTCAGTTTAGTTTATTGTCATGTGTACCGAGGTACAGTGTAAAGCTTTTGTTGCGTGCAGTCCAGTCAGTGGAAAGAGCTGTCCCGACACATTTCTAACCATTGAGTATGATCTTACTCAGCAGTGACAGGGCGTTCTGTCCGCGTGGTCTGTGCCTGTGGTCTGCGTGCGTGTTGTCTGTGCAGTTCAGTGCCATTCCTGGCATGATGGATTCCCTCGCGAGTCAAAGACATGCAAGCATCCCAACACCAATAACACGTTGAATTCAGCGACAATTGGTTTCATTCCAAACAGATTGTTGCATCAGCTCAACGCCCATGTTCCAGTGCACGCTGTACTTACGCACCAACCCATAATTTTTTAACGACCTCTTTGTGAAAATCGGCTGCCGTTCAAAACAAAACATTTGAGTCATGCAGCATGAAAACAGGCCCTTCGGCCCAACTTGCCCATGCCAACCAAGCTGCCCCATCTACACCGGTCCCACCAGCTCGCATTTGGCCCATATCCCTCCACACCTGCCCAAAATTCTTTTAAATAGTGTTATTGCATCTGCCTCAACTACCTCCTCTGGCAGCTCACTCCATATACCCACCACCCTCCTCGTGAAAGAGTTGCCCCTCAGATTCCAATTCAATCTTTCCCCTCTCACCTTAAACATCTGTCCTCTGGTTCTTGATTCCTCTGTCTGTGTAAAAGACTGTGCATTTACCCGATCCATTCCCCTCATGATCCTACACACCTCTACAAGATCACCACTCATCCTCCTTTGGATAGTTCCTCTGTCCCTCTCTTCCCCTCCTCCTTCCCAGTTCTCCCACTGTCTTCCTGTCTCCAACTATATCCTTCCTTTGTCCCGCCCCCCCTGACATCAGTCAGAAGAAGGGTCTCGACCCGAAACGTCACCCATTCCTTCTCTCCCGAGATGCTGCCTGACCCGCTGAGTTACTCCAGCATTTTGTGAATAAATACCTTCGATTTTTACCAGCATCTGCAGTTATTTTCTTATACCTCTCATCCTCCTGCGCTCCAAGGAATAAAGTGCTAGCATGTCCAGCCTCTCCCTGTAGCTCAGGCCATCAAGTCCTAGGTACGTTCCTGTATATCTCTGCACTTTTTCCAGCTTAACAACATCAAAGATTGATACAAAGTGCTGGAGTAACTCAGCAGTCCAGGCAGTATCTCCAGAGAAAAGGTATGGGTGTCGTTTCAATAGACAATGGACAATAGACAATAGGTGCAGGAGGAGGCCATTCGGCCCTTCGAGCCAGCACCACCATTCAATGTGATCATGGCTGATCATTCTCAATCAGTACCCCGTTCCTGCCTTCTCCCCATACCCCCTGACTCCGCTATCCTTAGGAGCTCTATCGAGCTCTCTCTTGAAAGCATTCAGAGAACTGGCCTCCACTGCCTTCTGAGGCAGAGAATTCCACAGATTCACAACTCTCTGACTGAATTTTTTTTTCCTCATCTCTGTTCTAAATGGCCTACCCCTTATTCTTAAACTGTGGCCCCTTGTTCTGGACTCCCCCAACATTGCCCGGTGCGGCTCGGCCGCGGGGCCTTCCATCCCCTTGTGTGTGTCGGTCGCCTTGTTAGGGGTCGAGCTGCCTGTCCGTGGGCGTGGGGGGAAGAGAGTGGAAGTTTTGTTGCCTTCCATCACAGTGAGGGGGTGTTTGGACTCACTGTGATGGATGTTTGTCTTGGGGTCGTGTGTCATGTGTACTTTTTTCTTTCTTTTTTTTTTTTTTTTTTTTTTGTGTTTTGTGACTGCTGTAATTTCGTTCGGTACTTGTACCGAATGACAATAAAGTTCTATACTATACTATACTACTATACATTGGGAACATGTCTCCTGCCTCTAATGTGTCCAACCCCTTAATAATCTTATATGTTTCGGATCGAGACCCTTCTTCAGACTGAGAGTCAGGGGAGATATGGAAGGGTAAGGCATGAAAACGACAAGATCAAAGCAGCCGATGTTTAAGGAAATGTAGAATGGTTCGTTGTTAGCTGAGGGGAAAGTGACAACGAGGTGTACAATCTGTAAAATATCAGTAAAATTAATCAGTGAAACTAGTCAGGGAAACTAGTGGGGGATGGACAGGGAAGGAGGGAAAACAAGAGTTACTTCAAGTTAGAGAAATCAATATTCATACCACTGGTAAGCTGACCAAATATGAGGTGCCGTTACTCCAATTTGCGTTGGGTCTCAATGACATAAAATCAGTGCAATTTCATGCATGTTGAGTTTCCCTAGCCGGAGGGTGGTGAATCAGTGGAATTCATTGCCACAGACGGCAGTGGAGGACAAATCAAGGGGTATTTTTAAAGCTGAGTTCAACAGGGTCTTAATTAGTAAGGTGGTCAAAGGTTACAGAGATAAGGCAGGAGAATGGGGTTGAGAGGGAAAATTATATCAGACATGATCGAATGGTGGAGCAGAATCGATGGGCCGAATGGCCTAATTCTGCTCCTATGTCTTATGGTCTTAAACTCACAGGCACAGGTGACACGTTGCAGGCTATACCGCAGTTCAGTTCATTGTCATGTGTACCGAGGTGCAGTGGAAATTGTTTGTCGTGTGCTAACGCGTCAGCTGACAGTTCAGCCATTTAGAACGGAGATGAGGAAAACATTTTTCACCCAGAGCGTTGTGAATCTGTGGAATTCTCTGCCTCAGAAAGCAGTGGAGGCCAATTCTTTGGATGTTTTCAAATAGAGAGTTAGATAGAGCTCGTAAAGATATTGGAATCAAGGGATATGGGGGGGAAGGCAGGAACGGGGTACTGATTATGGATGATCAGTATCATCCATATGACGAATGGCGGTGCTGGCGCGACGGGCTGAATGATTTACTCCTCCACCTATTGTCTATTGTCTATTGTCAACGGAAAAAAAATTCCCCCCAGAAATGATGGCCAAAAATTGATTCTGAATCACGCATCTCTGACAACCCAAATGCTGTTAATTCTAATTTCGAGGCACATTCTTGTGAGCGTATCTGCAGCCCGTTACTTAAATAGAACTGACCCGAACAACATTTGTTTGGGGACTAAATTCGATCCAGAATTTGTGAGATGATTTGCGAGGGGGGTTGATTGGAAACTTCATCAAAAGATTCGTTCAAATCCTTTGATCTTTCCATTGGACCATTTACCACTTCAGAAGTTTGAAAGCATAGGCAAAAAGGCACAAAACAAAACTACACACACACACACACACACACACACACACACACACACACACACACACACACACACACACACACACACACACACACACACACACACACACACACACACACACACACACACACACACACACACACACACACACACACACACACACACACACACACATAGATGAACTCTGGCACCATCCCTAACTACAGAGGACAGTTACCTGACAGCTAGCATGAAGGGACGGATTAGATAGATGAACGTCTGTGTGAGTCAGTGGCCTGATAAGAACATAGATGCTTAACAGAAGTAGAAAGAATTTATTTTGGGCCAGAACATAAGATCTTAGGCTTTTAAACTTGAGGTCCAAGGTTATCTACACAGGCATGAGAACGAGAAAAATTGATGGCCCCACAAACAGACAGATCTTTGGAAACTGGTAACCAAGCCAGAAAGCTTTCAGTACAGGCCAATGCGATATTATGTATTATTGTTATTTTAACACATACTTAAATATATCGGCTTTTATTACATGGAGTGATGATACAGCTCTGCGTAATCCGCTGCTCGGATCTGTAAGATCAGTGCTGTTGTTGATAAACGGCAGTGTGCAGAGTTCCAGTGTTCTGTTCAGGCATGACCAGGCACACGGTCACTTCATTCAACAAGATCCTTGATCCAGTCTCGGATTCGAGGCTAGGGGTTGCCAACTATCTCACTCCCAAATAAGGGACAAGGTAACGTTACTGCTCCGTGGTTCCCACGTGACCTCACCCAGCCAGCGGCCATGTGCTCCCGCTCCACCAATGGCGGCCGCCCGGGCCGGGAGGCGGGTTGCTACACAACCTCTGTTAGGCGGCGCCCGGGCCTACACTGTCCGGACCTACACTGTCTGGGCCTACAGCGTCTAGGCCTACAGCGTCCGGGCCTTCAGCGTCCGGGCCTACAACGTCCGGGCCTACAGCGCTCCCCGGGCCTACAGCGCCCCCCCCGTGCCTAATACGGGACAAGGGCGATCCCGTACGGCACAAACCAATTTAGCCCAAAATAGGGGATGTCCCGGCTAATACGGGACAGTTGGCAACCCTATTCCAGGCCACGTTAGCTGCTTGCAGCCAGGGGAGCAGATTTGGGAAAGATGACAGGAATGATACCCTTCCTGGCAATGGTGGACTTCCCCACCATCGGAGGGATCCACAGGAGTCACTGCCTCAAAAAGGCAGCCAGCATCATCAGAGACCCCCACCACCCTGGCCACACACTCATTTCACCCCTGCCATCGGGAAGAATATGTAAGGGCTTGACAACTGTAACATCCAGCTTCTTCCCGACAGACATCAAACGCTATTAAACACTACAACCTCCAAATAAGCTCTGAACTACATAGACTTGGGGGCATTGGTTTTGTCTTTTTGCACTATTATTGTTAGTTTGTTGTTTTTATTGACAGATTCTTGATTAGTGCAGGTGTCAGGGGTTATGGAGCGAAGGCAGGAGAATGGGGTTAGGAGGGAGAGATAGATCAGCCACGATTGAATGGCGGAGTAGACTTGATGGGCCGAATGGTCTAATTCTGCTCCTAGACCTTATGAACATTAACTTATGTAACTGTGGAAACCAATTGTGTTGGTTAATTGTGGGTCTTTACATAGAAAGGGTTCAATTCAGTTCAGTCTAGTTTATTGTCACGTGTGCCAAGGTACAGTGAAAAACATTCGTTGCGGGCTAGCCAGCCAGCGGAAAGACAATACATGATTCCAATCGAGCCGTTCACAGTGTACAGATACGTAGGGGAAACGTGAATATCTAGGATACTGCAAAACCAGCCGATTCAAATTGTTTATTCCACTTGAATAAGTTGTCTTCAGTCCAAACTCAAATGAGAACAAGGCTAACATTTTCACCGCTGCCAACACCCTTGAGTTTGCTTGTGTTTAGAACATCCACCAGGAAACCAATTGTTGCCATAGTCATCTCCAAGGTCCCAAGTATAAACTTGGAAACAACATGTTACACGAAGCAGGGGGCCCCTGAGACTGCAAAGGCTCCCAAAATTTCTCTGAGAGTGAGGAATATTGATCATGAATGGTGAGAGGCCTGGATAGAGTGGATGTGGAGAGGATGTTTCCACTAGTGGGAGAGTCTAGGACCAGAGGTCACAGCCTCAGAATTAAAGAACGTTCCTTTCGGAAGGAGATGAGGAGGAATTTCTTTAGTCAAAGATTGGTGAATCCATGGAATTCATTGCCGCAGAAGGCAGTGGAGGCCACATCAATGGATATTTTATGGATGAGAAAGACAGATTCTTGATTAGTACGGGTATCGGGGGTTATGGGGAAAAGGCAGGAGAATGGGGGTAGGAGGGAGAGATAGATCAGCCATGATTGAATGGCGGAGTAGACTTGATGGGCCAAATGGCCCAATTCTGCTCCAAGGTCTTATGAACACGAATATAATTTCTGCAGTCCGGACTGCTTTCAGTACATTCTGTGTTGTCAGAAAGGCCACATTGCCAACAGGCCCTGTGAACAATTATGAACACATCCACAAGTACCACATTACCACAATGAAGCTTTGACAATAAACAAGATTGACAATTTTGCCACATACCCGAGTCCCCCTTCAGTTCACTTGTACACAGATGCCTCTTGAACGAGGGGTCTCGACCCAAAACGTCACCCATTCTTTCTCTCCTGAAATGCTGCATGACCCTCTGCGTTACTCCAGCATTTTGTGTCTATCTCTTGAACACTTCCTTTAGACTGAATCAATCAATATCTGGCTCTATCATTCACATCTTTCAGACTGAATCAATCAATCTGAGGCCCTACTGCTTGAACCAACAGATGGGCAACAAAAAAGTGCGGTTACTGTTGGAATTCATCAGTAAACAGACATGGATAAATGTCACACACTGCACGACAGTTAGTGTTTTAGTTACATTTTGAACAATTTTGATCTCATTTCGTTTTAAAGACCTAAAGTGCCAGAGACCCGGGTTTTATCCTGACTACAGGTGCTGTCTGTACGGAGTTTGTACGTTCTCCCTGTGACCTGCGTGGGTTTGCCCCAGGTGCTCCGGTTTCCTCCCACACTCCAAAGACGTACAGATTTGTGGGTTGATTGGCTGTGCATTATTGCAACTTGTCCCTAGTGTGTGTGTAGGGTAGTGTTAATGTGTGGGGATCGCTGGTAGGTGTGGACTTGGTGGGCCGAAGGGCCTGTTTCTGCGCTGTACCTCCAAACTAAACCAAACTAAACTAAACTAAACAACTTTAAAAGTGTAACAGGAATGATGGGTTTAACATAAGGTCATTGGGTGTCAGTGACCTTGGATGGCAGTGATAATTCCAGACAACTGGTTTAGATTTTTTTTTAGATTTAGAGATACAGCGCAGAAATAGGCCCTTCGGCCCACCGGGTCCGCGCCGCCCAGCGATCCCCGCACATTAACTCTATCCTACACCCACTAGGGACAATTTCTACATTTGCCCAGCCAATTAACCTACAAACCTGTACGTCTTTGGAGTGTGGGAGGAAACCGAAAATCTCGGAGAAAACCCACGCAGGTCACGGGGAGAATGTACAAACTCCGTACAGATGGCGCCCGTAGTCAGGATAAAACCCGGGTCTCTGGCACTTTAGGGGTAGGCCATTTAGAACTGAGATGAGGAAAAACTTTTTCAGTCAGAGAGTTGTGAATCTGTGGAATTCTCTGCCTCAGAAGGCAGTGGAGGCCAATTCTCTGAATGCATTCAAGAGAGAGCTAGATAGAGCTCTTAAGGATAGCGGAGTCAGGGGGTATGGGGAGAAGGCAGGAACGGGGTACTGATTGAGAATGATCAGCCATGATCAAGTTGAATGGCGGTGCTGGCTCGAAAGGCCGAATGGCCTCCTCCTGCACCTATTGTCTATTGTCTATTGTCTATAGTAGAATAGTCCATGGTTCCTACATTGAATGTATCAGAAGAAGATCTTCATAGGTGCAATTACAATAATTTAGCTACATTTAAGAAAGAAGATGGAACATTGATCTATGTTTGTGATAGAAAATGTAATGGAATCTTTCCAAACAGTACAGAATCACATAGTAAACAAAAATATATGAGCAAATATCCTGGCATATATATCTAAACTGATTCCATATTTCTATTAGACATTATTTGGTTTCTATCAGTATAGTTTGTGTGATCTTACACAGCGGCATGGTGGCGCAATGGTAGAGTTGCTGCCTAACAGCCCCAGAGACCCAGGTTCGATCCTGACTATGGGTGTTGTCAGTACGGAGTTCGTATATTCTCCCCGTGACCTCATGGGTTTTCTCAGGGTGCTCCAGTTTCCTCCCCCAATCCAAAGACGCACAGGTTTGTAGGTTAATTGGCCTCTGTAAATTTTCCCCAGTGTGTTGGATAGAACTAGCATAAGGGTGATTGTGGTCAGCATGGACTCGATGGGTTGAAGACCCTGTTTCCATGCAGTATCTCTAAACTAAACTAAACTAAACTAAACTAAACTAAACTAAACTAAACTAAACTATCGGACTTTACCGGCCTTACCTTGCACTAAACGTTATTCTCTTATCATGTACCTTTACACTGTAAATGGCTCAATTGTGGTCATGGAGGGCGTGCAGCATAGGTTCACTAGGTTGATTCCCGGAATGGCGGGACTGTCGTATGTTGAAAGGCTGGAGCGATTGGGCTTGTATACACTGGAATTTAGAAGGATGAGGGGGGATCTTATTGAAACGTATAAGATAATTAGGGGATTGGACACATTAGAGGCAGGAAACATGTTCCCAATGTTGGGGGAGTCCAGAACAAGGGGCCACAGTTTAAGAATAAGGGGTAGGCCATTTAGAACGGAGATGAGGAAGAACTTTTTCAGTCAGAGAGTGGTGAAGGTGTGGAATTCTCTGCCTCAGAAGGCAGTGGAGGCCAGTTCGTTGGATGCTTTCAAGAGAGAGCTGGATAGAGCTCTTAAGGATAGCGGAGTGAGGGGGTATGGGGAGAAGGCAGGAACGGGGTACTGATTGAGTGTGATCAGCCATGATCGCATTGAATGGCGGTGCTGGCTCGAAGGGCTGAATGGCCTACTCCTGCACCTATTGTCTATTGTCTATTGTCTATGTGTTGTCTTTCCGCTGACTGGTTAGCACGCAACAAAAGCTTTTCACTGTACATGTGACAATTAACTAAACGGATCTGAGCTAAACTAATCAGAACTTACAATGGGAAAAAAAGCTGCTGCATTTCCGATATTACACCAGTTTCAACCGTGCTTGTAAAAAGGCGTTACAGATTTCAGAGTGCTTTGGGATAATGTTTCTTACAAATCTTTCTTTTTTTGGAAAAAATAAGCTCATGGGTTGTGAAGGGAACAAGGCAGGGACCTCCACTGGGGTCTGAGTGCCCGGGATAAACTGAGTCCGAGGTGGAGACATACAATCAATCTTCATGTCGTGGTTGTGAAGAGGGAGAGGGAAAGAGACTTGTGTGAAACAATGCATTTGATGCATGGGAGGTCCGAGCGAGGAATGTTGCAGGCATCTTTAATCACTTAAACAGTTAACCTTTGTTATCTTAGCTGAGGTACAAAAATAAAGATTCATCCTCCTTGTGTTCCAGTGGCTCAAGACTCTGAAGTAAAGCTCTTGGCTGAATTGTTTGTTAAAGATTTGACAAGTTAGTGGGTATTACAGGATAACTCACACTCTTCAAAGGAAGAAAAAGAGAAACTTCCTTTTTTTTAACATGTTAGTTGATTTAAACTCGTACTTCAGTGCTGAGGCAAGTTCAGAGCACATTATGTACTGGGATAATATAGGTTTAACATAGGTTAAACCTTAAACCTATGTTTAAGGTGAAGCCATAGGTTTAAGGTGAAGGGGAAAAGATTTAATGGGAATCTGAGTGGTAACTTTTTCACACAAAGGGTGGTGGGTGTATGGAACAAGCTGCCAGAGGAGGTAGTTGAGGCAGGGACTATCCCAATGTTTAAGAAACAGTTAGACAGGTACATGGACAGGACAGGTTTGGAGGGAAGAAGGGTCTCGACCCGAAACGTCACCCATTCCTTCTCTCCCGAGATGCTGCCTGACCTGCTGAGTTACTCCAGCATTTTGTGAATAAATACCTTCGATTTGTACCAGCATCTGCAGTTATTTTCTTATACTACAGGTTTGGAGGGATATGGGCTAAATGTGGGAAGGTGGGACTAGCGTAGATGGGACAGGTTGGCCAGTGTGGGCTAGTTGGGCCGAAGGGCCTGTTTCCATGCCGTTTCACGCTATGGCTCTACTGATGGGCTTCTGATTCTTGTTGGGAATAACCTTTCCTTCACTGTGATTATTCTCTCACTTTATCCTGGTACAGAGGGTTGTTAAAGTAAGCACTTCAAGGAAAATCCTCATAGACTGTACTTACTAGTCAGCGTCATATTTTTCGACATTAGGTATTATTGAGAGACCTACCTTGACAATTGTAGACACAAGGAACTGCAGATGCTGGTTCACAATAAAAAGGGCCTAAAGTTCTGGAGTAACCCAACGGGTCAGACAGCATCTCTGGAGAGCATGGATAGGTGACGTTTCACATCGGGACCCTACTCAAACATCACCTATCCATGTTCTCCAGAGATGCTGCCTGACCCACTGAGTTACTCCAGCACTTTACTATGGTATGTGTAGTTCTTTATCTGCCAATTATAAACCGTGTAAATGCAAAAATGGCCCTGTTTTACTATACAAAATTATCAGGCAAAAAGAATCAATGATCAATCGTGTTCTCCGGCATACTAGTGAAGTCATGTGCATTTATCCTCCTTCATTATATATAGAAGATGCCACTCTGGCAATAATCTCAGTCAATAGACAATAGACAATTGACAATAGGTGCAGGAGTAGGCCCATTCTCAATCAGTACCCCGTTCCTGCCTTCTCCCCATACCCCCTGACTCCGCTATCCTTAAGAGCTCTATCTAGTCAAAATGGTGGTTTTCACAAGGGAACTCTCTCTATTTGATCACATCCTTCGATTGGCTTTATGAATGTGCTGGGACTTTATGTGTAGGAAGGAACTGCAGACGCTGGTTTAACCGAAGACAGACACAAAATGGTGCTGTAACTCAGTGAGTCAGGCACCATCTCTGGAGAAAAAGGATGTTTCAGGTGATGTTTCAGGTCGGGACCCGAAACGTCACCCCATCCTTTTTCTCCAGAGATCCTGCCTGACCACGCTGAGTTACTCCAGCACTTTGTGTCCAACACAGTTCAACATAACTGGGATTAATGTGGTTCCATCGGAAAACTCACCATGGACATTTGGTGATTTTATTTATTGAAAAACAATAAATAAAATCGTCATGTTCTCGATCGGAAATGTCACCCATTCTTTTTCTCCAGAGATGCTGCCTGTCCCGCTGAGTTACTCCAGCATTAGATGTCTATCTGTTGGGACTTTATTACAGTACAGTTTAGTTTATTGTCACGTGTACCGAGGTACAGTGAAAAAAGCTTTTATAGCGTGCGATCAAGATAAAGGAAAGAAAATACATGATTACAATCGAGCCGTTTGCAGTGTATGATAGGGGACTATTTGGTAAGCATTGTCATGCAACTTCATAAACTACCAACCCTGCCACTCTCCTAACTCCCTATTGAGTCCAGGCCATTAGAAGGCAACTTTCCTTCATTTGCTGTCTCTTGTTTACAATGTTTGAGGGCTGATTTCAATTAGTTTAGCGCGGCTTGGTATAAGAAACCGACACACCAATGCCTCTACTTCCTTAGAAGGCTTAGGAAGTTCGGCATGTCCCCAACAACCCTCACCAAATTCTACAGAAGTGCCTTAGAAAGCATTTTATCAGGAGGTTGGTTGGGAACAGCTGCAATCAAGACTGCAAGAAATTGCAGAGAGTTGCGGACGCAGCCCAGACCTTCGCCAAAAAAACAACCTCCCTTCCTTTGACCGTATCTACGCTTCACGCTGCCTCGGCAAGGCTACCTGCATAATCAAGGACGAGTCTCACCCCGGTCACTCCGTCTTCTCCCCTCTCCCATCGGACAAGAGGTACAGACATGTGAAAGCACTCGTCCAGATTCAGGGACAGTTTCTTCCCGGCTGTTATCAGGCAACCGAACCATACGACCAAGAACTGTAACTCGGTACATGCGACAATAAACTAAATTAAACTATGCGAAGCTAAACTAAACTAAACTAAGGTAGACATAAAATGCTGGAGTAACTTAGCGGGCCAGGCAGCATCTCGACCCGAAGGGGCTCGACACGAAACGTCAGCCATTCCTTCTCTCCAGAGATGCTGCCTGTCCCGCTGAGTTACTCCAGCATTTTGTGCCTACCTTCGATTTATACCAGCATCTGCAGTTTTTCTCCTACTAAAGTAAACTAAACTAAACTGAGGAGACACATCAGCTTTATTCTATTCAACATGGAGGAGAGCCCCTGCATATTTTCCTGCCCCTGTTCTGTGGTAGGGTTGTGTATAGAGATGGGTTTAAGAAAGAAAGAAGGGAGGTTTTCTTGGTTGTGAGAACTGTATTTTAATTCTCATTGAACAGTGATATATAAAGAGCTGAAGTAGTTGCTTTCATGGAATCAAGGCTGTCATAGCGTGGTGACAGAGAGAGATCATAATTTCAGAAGTTGGGGGTGCAGAAGATCTATAATCAATCCTGCCACACTCAGTCAACAACATGTGGTAAGGGAAAGATAACCATCTCCTTAAGTGTGAGTCGTTTTGTTTATAGATCCATTTAGACGCTCTGCTGCCAACATTCCCCACTACTGCTTTCTTTTTACATTTCCCCTTGACGTTTTGATTGATGTTTCGGAGTTTTCCAGGGCAGTTTTACGTTTTTCCAAGAAATGTGGGCTTTGATCAATCCCCAGCGAAATGGCTCGCGTATTTATATAAGAGATGCAACCCGTTTAAAGCAGTTGATGAATAGGCCTCAGACTGTCGAAGGACAAGTGCTATTGCAGGTAGGGTGTAACGTGATCACCCCACAATAATTATGTACATGGCACCTTCTATAGCATAACACATTCTGAAGAAACCTCATGCCCAAAGTCCGAATCATAGTAAAAAGCGCAATATAAAATTCCCATCTGTTTTTTCCCCAAAATGTTTTTATTCCATTTACGTCCTCTTATTTTAGACAATGGACAATAGACAATAGGTGCAGGAGTAGGCCATTCGGCCCTTCGAGCCAGCACCGCCATTCAGTGTGATCATGGCTGATCATTCACAATCAGTACCCCGTTCCTGTCTTCTCCCCATACCCCTTGACTCCGCTATCCTTAAGAGCTCTATCTAGCTCTCTCTTGAAAGCATCCAGAGAATTGGCCTCCACTGCCTTCTGAGGCAGAGAATTCCACCGATTTACAACTCTCTGACTGAAAAAGCTTTTCCTCATCTCCGTTCTAAATGGCCTCCCCCTTATTCTTAAACGTTTGGCACCGTTTTCCATTCAATGGCAGAGGCTGGACACGGTGACCTTCACAGACTCTTTCCTTGATTGCAAGGAAGAGTATTTTCTCCAGGTGCTCCGGTTTCCTCCCACATCCCAAAGATGTGTAGGTTTGTTGTTTAATGGGCCTCTGTAAATTATCTATAGAGTGTAGGATAGAACTCGTGTGCGGGTATCGTTGGCCGGTGTGGACCCGGTGGGTCGAAAGGGCCTGTTTCTACGCTGTATCTCCAAACCACACTAAACTAGATCGAATTGAGAAAGATATACCGACATATGTTGTGAGATAACAATGCACAACTGTTAAAGGCATCTGGAAAAAAATCTTCTCTCTGCCACTTTAGTGGAGGTATTAACTAATTTATTTTCAACGTGTCACTGTGGTTGCTAAGTGAGTGAAGAGAGGGAATTCAGGTAAAAGGATCGTGTCTATGTTCCAATATACTATGTCATAAGCGATAGGAGCAGAATTAGGCCATTCAGCCCATCAAGTCTACTCCACCCATTCAATCATGGCTGATCTATCTCTCCCTCCTAACTCCTGCCTTCTCCCCATAACCCCTGACACCCGTACTAATCAAGAATCTATCTCTGCCTTAAAAATATTCACTGACTTGGCCTCCACAGCCTTCTGTGGCAATGAATTCCACAAATTCACCGCCCTCCGACTAAAGAAATTCCTCCTCATCTCCTTCCTAAAGGAACGTCCTTTAACTCTGAGGCTGTGACCTCTGGTCCTAGACTCTCCCACTAGTGGAAACGTCATTACATAGTTTCACGGCCATATTTACATATCTTGACTGCAAACATCACAAGGAGCTTGTTTATCTTTTCTCTGGAGCATAGGCTTTTATGATGCAGCTTCTCAAAGATGCACAACATAAAAAGAAGGCTACTGACTGAAAGCAGGCAAGGTGGGTGAAGCCACAAAGATCTGTCTCGACTTTCGAAGGCGTGATGGAATGCTCCTGTTTTTTGTCTCTCCCAACACTTTGTTTTTGTTTCACGTCTTAATTTGTAATGCAGAGGGGTGGGAGGAGGAGAGCATTTGCACGACTTGCTAAAAGATTGATTTCCATCGACTTAATTACTCATTGGATCTCTGTGTGAAGTCTCTGCACACATTACTGACCGCTCTTAGCTCTCGCTGTAAGCGGGGCACTCATTGTTCTGCCACGGCACCCTCGCTCCATATGTACCCTACGATCCCATGTTTCAGTTATAGACAATAGACAATAGACAATAGGTGCAGGAGTAGGCCATTCGGCCCTTCGAGCCAGCACCACCATTCATTGTGATCATGGCTGATCATTCTCAATCAGTACCCCGTTCCTGCCTTCTCCCCGTACCCCCTGACTCCTCTATCCTTAAGAGCTCTATCTAGCTCTCTCTTGAATGCAATCAGAGAATTGGCCTCCACTGCCTTCTGAGGCAGTGAATTCCACAGATCTACAACTCTTTGACTGAAAAAGTTTTTCCTCGTCTCCGTTCTAAATGGCCTACCCCTTATTCTTAAACTGTGGCCCCTGGTTCTGGACTCCCCCAACATTGGGAACATGTTTCCTGCCTCTAACGTGTCCAACCCCTTAATAATCTTATACGTTTCGATAAGATCCCCTCTCATCCTTCTAAATTCCACAAGCCTAGTCGCTCCAGTCTTTCAACATACGACAGTCCCGCCATTCCGGGAATTAACCTAGTAAACCTACGCTGCACGCCCTCAATAGCAACAGTTCAGATTAGGTTTCAGTTTAGTCTATTGTCAAGTGCACCGAGGTACAGTGAAAAGCCTTTGCTGCGTGCTAACCAGTCAGCGGAAAGACAATGCATGATTACAATCGAGCCATTCATAGTGTGCAGAAACATGATAAGAGAATAACGTTTAGACCAATAAAGTCCGGTCAAAGATAGTTCAAGGGTCTCCAATGACACCTCTCATTTCCCCCTCTCCCCTGACTGGGAGCATCGCTGCCATTCCGTGGCGTGTCACTGGAGGGGTGTGAGTGATCCCGGTGAACAAGGGGTTCAGCTCGGCAGGACGTCACTCACAGACCTCAGGTTGGTGGTGGGTGGTGGGTGCGTGGAACGAGCTGCCGGAGGAGGTAGTAGAAGCAGGTACTGTGTAGGAAGCAAAGATACTAGAGGAACAAGATAGACCACTCGCCCTAAAAACCGTAGCACGTCACGGCGCCATTTTAGTAGGCAGAAACTTGCAGAAACATTTAAAAAGAAAAATAACAAAAATCTGCGGATTGATAGATGAGATATATTCTGTATTTTAATGGTATCATCACACATACTGTTCCCCCAAACACACTGATTACACTGCGAGAGGCAGAGCGAACGGCGGGTTTTGCCTACTAAAATAGCTCCTTTGCGTACAGATGTTTTGCCTACTAAAATGGCTCCTTTGTGTACAGATGTTTTGCCTACTAAAATGGCTCCTTTGCGTACAGATGTTTTGCCTACTAAAATGGCTCCTTTGCGTACAGATGTTTTGCCTACTAAAATGGCTCATTTGCTTCAGTATAGGCAATTTCAACGGAGTGGTCCATCTTGTTCCTCGAGTATCTTTGCTGGGAAGGAACTGGAGATGTTGGTTTGTAACGGCGATAGACACATAGTGTTGGAGTAACTCAGCGGGTCAGGCAGCACCTCCGGAGAAAAGGAGTAGGCGACGTTTCGGGTCGGAACCCTTCTTGGGACTCTTTTTCTCCGGAGATGCTGCCTGACCCGCTGAGTTTCTCCAGCTTTTTGCGTCCATTTAGGAACTTGTGAGGCAGTTTTCTGTTGTATACAATTACAGGAGAGATTATCGCATTTTCAAATTTCTGCTTCAAATTAATCTTCTACTTCATAAACAATGTACGATACCATTGAATTTTTAGGCCATGACATAATGCAATTTCAGCATTTATTCTTGTGAATTAATAATTATACAGAAATACCATTCTTTTAGCAAAGGCATATATATGTATATATATATATATATATATGTAGGAAAATAACTGCAGATGCTGGTACAAATCGAAGGTATCACAAAATGCTGGAGTAACTCAGCGGGTCAGGCAGCATCTTGGAGAGAAGGAATGGGTGACGTTTCGGGTCGAGACCCTTCTTCAAACTGTATATATATATATATATGAGTTTAGTTTAGAGACACAGCGCGGAAACAAGCCCTTCAGCCCACCGAGTACACACCAACCAGCAATCCTTGCACATTAACACTATCCTGCACACACACTAGGGACAGTTTACAATTACACACACCAGCCAATTAGCCTACAAACTTGTAAGTCTTTGGAATGATCGAGGAAACTGAAGATCTCGGAGAAAACCCACGCAGGTCACGGGGGGAACCTACAAACTCCGTACGGACAGCTCCTGTAGTCAGGATTGAACCCGGGTCTCTGGCGCTGCAAGCGCTGTAAGGCAGCAACTCTACCGCTGCGCCACCATGCCTACCGATCACATTATAATCAATTACGTCAAGCATTAAGTGGGCAACTTAATGACGTGGCAATAGGATTAACAAATATCAAATGTACACCTTTCATCTTTAAACACCAGCTAATGTCCCTTGGCATGGTTCTTAACTGGTCTGGGATCTGAAGAATGTGTGGATTGATAGGCTCCTAACAGCTGGCCTTAAGGCCAATGCTTTGCACAGCAAACATGTTGATGACAGAAGGAAGGAATATTGACATTAAATTGAGGAATATCACTCGTCGTCTTTTGAAGGGGTGAAATTGCCCGGGTCACCTGTTAAGGACGTGCATCTTTCTGTACCTGTCAAAAATATCAGAGAGGGTTTTGCAGAAAGAGATCTCTTATCAAGACAGCAATCGTCAATGGTGAGTTTGCAGAAACAGGCAGTGAATTGAATGACCAGTTAAAGAATTCTCATGCTGTTTAAAACGAGAGTGGAGTGTAACGCCAAAGTGTAGTCTTTTGAGTGAACAATGGGTTCTCAAGCATCAGCAACCAGCCTTAGTAGAGCACATCGCAGCAAGAGGGTGGGGTGGTGGCGCAGCGGTAGAGTTGCAGCCTTACAGTGCCAGGGGCCCTGGTTCCATCCTGACTAGGGGTGCTGTCTGTACGGAGTTTGTACGTTCTCCCCATGATCGCCTTGGTTTCCTCGGGGTCTTCCGGTTTCAGTTTAGAGATACAGCGCAGAAACAGGCCCTTCGGCCCACCGTGTACGCACCGACCAGCGATCCCCGCACATTAACACTATCCTACACCCACTAGGGACAATTTTTACATTTACCAAGCCAATTAACCTACAAACCTGTACGTCTTTGGAGTGTGGGAGGAAACCGAAGATCTCGGAGAAAACCCACGCAGGTCACGGGGAGAGCGTACAAACTCCGTACAGACAGCACCCGTGGTCGGGATCGAACCCGGGTCTCCGGCGCTGCATTCGCTGTAAGGCAGCGACTCTACCGCTGCGCCACCGTGACCGCCCACACTCCAAAGACGTACAGGGTTTGTAAGTTGACATAAAAAGCTGGACTAACTCAGCGGGTCAGGCAGCATCCCTGGAGAAAAGGAATAGGTGACGTTTCGGGTCCAGACCCTTCTTCAGAATGTGAGTCAGGGGAAAGGGAAAGGGGAGGTCCAGACGGTGATGTAGAGATTATATAGAACAGATGAATGAAAGATGTGCAAGAATGTAGCGAGTCTGGGTTAAAACATGGCCGTAGAGTCGGAATGATCAGCCATGATCACATTGAATGGCGGTGCTGGCTCGAAGGAGCGAATGGCCTAGTCCTGCACCTATTGTCTATTGTCTAAAGCAGGAGGAATCACAGAGGGGCATCTATCTCTCCCTCCTAACCTAATACATACTTCTTTCTAATTCTCGCTTGAAGAGCTCACAGCTGCTGCTCTCCACTTCCAGTCCTCATGTGGATTCACGACCGCGGCTCTTCGCAGCTTGTAGTAAAGATGAATCAGCTATCGTATCTGACACCTGCCCACACGCACAGGTAGAAACGTGCCAGCTCGAACCTTGAACCAAACCCTCTCCCAATATCACTTAATATCATATATATACCACTCTTACTCTTCATTTGAACAGTGGTATCAAGTGGGTACCGAGCGAAGAAAATAAACGCCGGACCTTAAGTTTAGTACAGTTTAGTTTAGAGATACCGCACGGAAACAGGCCCTTCGGCCCACCGAGACCATGCCGCCCAGCGATCTCCCCGTACACCCACACCAACCTGCACAGACTCGGGACAATTTACAATTTTACCGAAACCAATTAACTTACAAACCTGTACGTCTTTGGACTGTGGGAGGAAATCGGAGCACCCGGAGAAAACCCGCGCAGGTAATGGGGAGTACGTACCAACTCCATAATGACAAGTGCCGCCGTGGTCAGGATCGAACCCAGGCCTCTAGTGCTTAAGGTTGCCAACTGTCCCGTATTAGCCGGGACATCCCGTATTTTGAGATAAATTGGTTTGTCCCGTATGGGACCGCCCTTGCCCTGTATTCTGCCGCGGGCCGCTGTAGGCCGGGACAGTGTAGGCTAACGGAGTGTGTTCGGGGAGCGGGGCCGAGTGTGTTCGCCTAACGGAGGTTGCGTAGCAACCCGCCTCCCGGCCCGGGCGGCCGCCGTTGGTGGAGCGGGGAGCACGTGGTCGCTGGCTGGGCGAGGTCACGTGGGGCGCGGGGGGGCGGTGACATCACCCTGTCCCGTGTTTGGGAGTGAGATAGTTGGCAACCCCTCCTGTCTCTGCAAAGCCAGCAACTCTACCGCTGCGCCACCCTTTCGGTTCACATCAACCCAAATGTGGAACACCTCGAGGCAAAACCTTGGCTTGTCCTTCACCAGTGTTCTGTTAACGGCAAGGTTCATGGAGTCTGACTGCGAAGAGCCTGGCCACGACCCCTCTCAGGCCTCACTGAAAAATATTGATTTTATTATATCCTTGGCCATGTCGTGCAGACTGCCATTTCAATGTTGTACACGCAGGACCGGAGGAGTGCTTGCACAAATTAAGCGTTACTCTGAAGAACTCAAGTAAATAGCTTGCTTGTGCAAGCAACTGGGAGACGTTACAAACAAAAACCTTGAGAGGAAGGGATAAAACTAGTCTGGCCCACACGGCTCACGAGTTCACTTGTACGCTCGCTGTAGGTAAGAAAAGACAGACCCAGACTCCAGCCACAACTGATCAGATATCACCTTCATCTTAGTTTAATTCCCTTCCTGTTCCACTGTTTCACTGACTGTAATCTCCCAGTCATTTCTTTTTATTCTCTCTTTTGGGTTGACATTTTAATGCTAGCCAGAAGTAAAAGCAGAACAATCTGAGACAGGGTCCCCTGTGAATTGGGGCCACAGTGAAAGGTTAGTGGGCCTAACCAACATCAGAGCCTTTTGAACTCTTTGGACTGAAGCAGAACTTATGAGCTCAGAGTATTGGATTCCTTACAGAAGGAAAGCAGTCTTTAAGAGGCCATACTTTAAAATATGCCAGGAAAATATGGAACCTACCAAATCTCAGTGGGGGTCAGACCGTACAGGCAAAAGGAAGATCACGAGTATAGTAACGCAGTGTGAAAAAAAAAAAAGACTTATTTATTTATTTTGAAAAGAAAATCTTCCAGCCACTCTGTAAATCTTTGAAGAGAAACTTCTTTTGATGGTATGTGGGGTTTTTTTTCCCAGCACTCGGTGTATTTGGGTCGGCAATCTTGGCCGACATTTCACACTCGGTCTGTAGTTTTACGAAACTGAGCAAAAAGGAAAAAAAATGCAAGTGTTAACCTGCTCCCACCCCAGACTCAGGCCAAAAGCTTGCCAGAGATCAGAATGGAGGCCCAGTCAGGTTTTAGAAACATAGAAACATGGAAAATAGGTGCAGGAGGAGGCCATTTTGCCCTTCGAGCCAGCGCATTGTGATCATGGCTGATCATCCACAATCAGTAACCCGTGCCTGCCTTCTCCCCATACCCCTTGATTCCTCTAACCCCTAGAGCTCTATCTAACTCTCTTTTAAATTCATCCAGTGAATTGGCCTCCACTGCCTTCTGTGGCAGAGAATTCCACAAATTCACAACTCTCTGGGTGATAAGGTTTTTTTCTCATCTCAGTTTTAAATGGCCTCCCCTTTATTCTTAGACTGTGTGGCCCCTGGTTCTGTACTCTCCCAACATTGGGAACATTTTTTCCTGCATCTAGCCTGTCCAGTCCTTTTATAATTTTATATATTTTAAAGGTAGACTACACATCCTCCGAAGCTCCAAGCAGATTCCTCCCCGGGAAGAAATGTTGCTATGAACTGGCAATGAAATTATTTTAGTTTAAGTCAGGGTTGCCACCTGCAGATTTGCAGCTACTTCCTGGTCCTTCCTGCAATAAATAACATGTCACGCTTTTAGTGTTGTTCAATTTTAAAAAAAATCTTCTTTCCTCTAATTGCCAAAAGGGCAAAAACGATGAAATTCCAGTCAGTGGTGAGGGTCAGATGTGAAATGAAATTTGAGGTGAATGCATGGTCGAGAGGAAAGATAGCCACGCTGAACATGGTCATTTATCATTGGTCTCTGACCCTCTGCCTTAACGTCAAAATCGGCCAGCATTATCTGAAACTATTTCTGAATCGCAACCTTTTTAAAAAATAACATTACATCCCACGTACACGTGAAGATGTTTAAATTTCACTATTGATAAGCAGGTAGTTCAAACGCCATTGAGATAGTTTTTTCATTCTTATGTGCCTTAACCTGTCGGGCGGGAGGGTGGCGCAGTGGTAGAGTTGCTGCCTTACAGCGCCGGAGACCCGGGTTCGATCCTGACTGCGGGTGCTTGTCTGTACGGAGTTTGTACGTTCTCCCCGTGACCTGCGTGGGTTTTCCCCGGGGTGCTCCAGTTTCCTCCCACACTCCAAAGACGTAAATGTTTGTAGGTTAATTGGCTTGGTAAAATTGTAACTTGTCCCTAGTGTGTGTAGAATCGTGTTAGTGTGCGGGGATCGCTGGTCGGCGCGGTCTCGGTGGGTCGAAGGGCCTGTTTCCGCGCTGAATTTCTGAACTGAACTAAAACTAATCTGATTAGACGCTAGAAGGAAATACTATTGGGGCCGTTTTTCTCCCTTGTTTACCATTTCATCTGAGTGGAATTCCTTCAGCCCACAGCCTGACCAAATGTGCCGACACTTCAATAGACAATAGACAATAGGTGCAGGAGTAGGCCATTCAGCCCTTCGAGCCAGCCACGCCATTCAATGTGATCATGGCTGATCATTCTCAATCAGTACCCCGTTCCTGCCTTCTCCCCATACCCCCTGACTCCGCTATCCTTAAGAGCTCTATCTAGCTCTCTTTAATGCATTCAGAGAATTGTCCTCCACTGCCTTCTGAGGCAGTGAATTCCACAGATTTGCAACTCTCTGACTGAAAATGTTTTTCCTCATCTCCGTTCTAAATGGCCTACCCCTTATTCTTAAACTTTGGCCCCTGGTTCTGGACTCCCCCAACACTGGGAACATGTTTCCTGCCTCTAACGTGTCCAACCCCTTAATAATCTTATATGTTTCGATAAGATCCCCTCTCATCCTTCTAAATTCCAGTGTATACAAGCCTAGCCGCTCCAGTCTTTCAACATGCGACAGTCCCGCCATTCCAGGAATTAACCTAGTAACTTCACGGGTGTTTAAGTTCTAACATAAAGCACCATGTCACGACGGCTAAGTTTATCACTTGAGATTTGTGCACGTTAATGAGAACGTTGACTCAAAAATTGCATGTGGTTCATGTGATCTCAAGCTGTCGGCTACGATAAAATGTGCAGAGTGCCCTGATCTGGTGGAAGTAATGAGGATTCCTTCAGTGAACCTGCGCAGGATCAAATAATACCAATGAACTTTCACACCTTTCACTTCACTGGACTCCTATTCATAACTTTCGTGCAGTTCATACAAGGAGAAATTAGGTGAATTAAGGGGAAATGGCTCCGTAAAGTTATGAAAGCTGGCACTGTGAGCAATCTAACCTAAAGTTGTGGGACTCCTGTTCAACAGCCTCATGGACTTTTCACATAAATCAAAACCAGTCAGTCTGAAGAAGGGCCTCGACCCGAAACGTCACCCATTCCTTCTCTCCGGAGATGCTGCCTGTCCCGCTGAGTTACTCCAGCATTTTTGCGTCTATATTCGGTTTAAAGCAGCATCTGCAGGTTCCTTCCTACACTCTTTACCTGTTGGGAGATTCTTTAATCGTTGTTTAATTAACCTGCCGTTCTTCAGCTTGCTTGCACTGTTCTCATTTATTCACCTTTCCTATATTTCTCGGCTATAACTGACAGCAAATAAACGAATGTGCGCCACATTAGGTGGCGCTGCGGTAGAGTTGCTGCCTCACAGCGCCAGAGAACCGGGTTCGATCCTGACTACGGGTGCTGCCCGTACGGAGTTTGTACGTTCTCCCAGTGACCGGCGTGGGCTTTCACCGGCATCCACCCACACTCCAAGGACGTGCAGGCTTATAGGTTAATTGGTTTCGGTAAATAGTCCATTGTGTGTAGGATGGCGCTAGAGTAGGATGGCGCTAGGGCGGCACGGTGGCGCAGCGGTAGAGTTGCTGCTTTACAGCGAATGCAGCGCCGGAGACTCAGGTTCGATCCTGACTACGGGTGCTGCACTGTAAGGAGTTTATACGTTCTCCCCGTGACCGGCGTGGGTTTTCTCCGAGATCTTCGGTTTCCTCCCACACTCCAAAGACGTACAGGTATGTAGGTTAATTGGCTGGGTAAATGTAAAAATTGTCCCTAGTGGGTGTAGGATAGTGTTAATGTACGGGGATCGCTGGGCGGCACGGACTTGGTGGGCCGAGAAGGCCTGTTTCCGGCTGTATATATATGATATGATATGATAGTATCCTATTCTCTGACTAATTCTCTGAGGCCATTTCTCTGAATGCATTCAAGAGAGAGCTAGATAGAGCTCTTAAGGATAGCGGAGTCAGCGGGTATGTTGAGAAGGCAGGAACGGGGTAGTGCTTGTGAATGATCAGCCATGATCACATTGAATGGCGGTGCTGGCTCGAAGGGCCGAATGGCCTCCTCCTGCACCTATTGTCTATTGTCTATTGTCTATAGTATAAGAAATCACTTGGCATGGACTCCATGTGCCGAAGGGCCTGCCTCCTTGTAAAATTGTAAAATTAGATGCAATTAACAAGCAGAAATAGTCATCTGAGTTCATGCGCCACTCAAAGCTCCTTCCAATATAAACTGTAGACTTTAGAGATACAGTACAGCGCGGAAACAGGCCCTTTGATAACACCGTACAGTAGGACCATCCTACCCACATGGGATGATTTTCACAATGTTACCGATGCCAATTAACCTACAATCCTGCACGTCTTCGGAGTGTGGAGGGAAATCGCAGCACCCGGAGAAACCCACGCAGGTCACGGGGAGAACGTACAAACTCCGCGCAGACAGCTCCCCAGGTCAGGATCGGACCCGGGGTCTCTGGCGCTGTGAGGCAGCAACTCTACCGCTGCGCCAATTTATTTACTTTGTCACCTCAGCAGTCAAAATAACTTTCTAATCCTTTTCTATTCATGTACTTATCAACTTTCCCCTCAAATGCACTGTGTCTCAACTATTCCCATGGCTGCCAGGGTCTACAATTCACGACTCTTTTTCAAATGTTTTGGCAGCTTTTGACAGAGGAGTTGAAATTCAATAGCAATTTTCAAAAGTGAATTGGATATAATTTGAACCTATAATACAATAATAATAATACATTTTATTTATATAGCGCTTTTCATATACTCAAAGACGCTTTACAGAGATTTTGAGAACATAGGGAAATTAATAAATAGATAAATAAGTAAATAAATAAATGAACAGAGAAAGGAGACAGTAGGTGAGGTGACCTTCAGTGGTTGAAGGCAGTACTGAACAGGTGAGACTTCAGCGATGTTTTGAATGTGGTGAGTGTGGGGGAGTCTCTAACGGTTTGGGGTAGTGAGTTCCATAGGGAACCTATGGCAATCAAGTGGAGAATTAGCACTCTTTCAAAAAACCAACACAGCCACAGAAGATACTTCCCTTTGTTAATTCTCACATGCCATGTGTCTGTCCATAGACTAGTCTGACTGTGTCTTCTCAATATCTATTACTAAACTCCTCATTACTTATAACATGCCAACGTTTCATATCACTGACAGACTTTGAAGTTGTGGCTGTGTACCAAGAGAACTGATTAGTTTAGTTTAGTTTAGTTTAGTTTAGTTTAGATTTGCAGTGTGGAAACAGGCCCTTCGGCCCACCGGGTCCGCACCGACCAGCGATCCCCGCACATTAACACCGCCCAGGCAGCATCTCTAGAAGACGTTTCTGGTCGACTTTTTGAGTCTGAAGAAGGGTTTCGACCCGAAACTTCACTTATCCATGTTCTCCAGAAATGCTGCCTGACCCGTTGAGTTACTCCAGCACTTGGTTTCCTTTTATGGTTGGGGAATACCCGTGACAGTAAAAAATTTGATGGAGGCAAAATGGAGGAAGGGACTTGGAACATAATCTTTGGCTGGTGTTGAAAGATAGCAGGGGGAGGAAGACCAGCTGGAGGTTATCTGCAGCCTCTCACACAGTAATGGGGAAGTAAAATGTGGCACGGTGGTGCAGCGGTAGAGATACTGCCTTACAGCGCCAAAGACCCAGATTCGATCCCGACTATGGGTGCTGTCTGTACGGAGTTTGCACGTTCTCCCCGTGACCAGCGTGGGTTTTCTCCGAGATCTTCCATTTCCTCCCACACTCCAAAGACGTACAGGTTTGTAGGTTAATTGGCTTGATGTAAATGAAAATTGTCCCCGGTGTGTGTAGGATAGTGTTAATGTGCGGGGATCGCTGGTCGGTGCAGACTTGGCGGGCTGAAGGGCCTGTTTCCGCGCTGTATCTCTAAACTAAACTAAACTATAGCATGGTATAAATCAGGAAATTAGAGAAACAAGTTAAAAGGGTAATATAATCATTATTGGACACTTCAATCTGCAATATCTGCCAAACCAAATACTCAGAAATCAGGATACAGTTCCTTACAAAAACACTGCAAAACACCTGACATGTTTATCCAGAAAGACATCTTTCACACTCTCCATAAAATTATCTTTCACACTATGAGGTACTTTTCTTGGCAGTACGCAACACAACTAACTGGAGAGCAGGCTCTTTTTATTTGAATGTTGCACGGTTATCATGAGGTTGAGGAACTTTCAGGAAACGTGGTTGCAATGTGATATATTTTAGTTTAGTTTAGTTTAGTTTAGAGATACAGTGCGGAAACAGGCCCTTCGGCCCACCGAGTCCGTGCCGCCCAGCGATCACCGCACACTAACACTATCCTACACACACTAGGGACAATTTTAACATTTACCCAGACAATTAACCTACATACCTGTACGTCTTTGGAGTGTGGGAGGAAACCGAAGATCTCGGAGAAAACCCACGCAGGTCACGGGGAGAACGTACAAACTCCGTACAGACGGCGCCCGTAGTCAGGATCGAACCTGAGTCTCCGGCGCTGCATTCGCTGTAAGGCAGCAAATCTACCGCTGCGCCATCGTAACCTACAACCCTGTACGTCTTGGAGTGTGGAAAGGAAACCGAAGATCTAGAAGAAAACCCAGGCAGGTTATGGGGAGAGCGTACAAACTCCGTACAGACAGCACCCGTGGATAGGCTCGAACCCGTGTCTCTGTCACTGTAAGGCAGCAACTCTACCCGACACACACTCGGGACAATTATTGCATTTTACGCCAAGCTAATTAACCTACAAGACTCTACGCCTTGTGGGAGGAAACAAACTCCTTACAGACAGCTCCCGTAGCCAGGATCGAACACGGTCTCTGGCGCTGTAAGGCGGCAGCTCAACCGCTGCGCCACCGAGCCACTCGTAATCTTGCATAAATATTTAGGGTTATTTAATTAAATTTGAAATCAATATTATCTCTTTATCCTTGTCTGTGCACCGTGGGCAACTTGATTGTGTTCATGTATGGTCACGTGTACTGACTGAGGCACAGTGAAAAGCTTTTGTTGCGTGCTAACCAGTCAGCGGAAAGACAATACATGATTACAATCGAGCTCTTTACAGCACAAATGCATGATAAGGGAATAACGTTCAGTGCAAGGTAAAGCCAGTAACGTTCGATCAAAGATAGCCCCAGGGTCATAAATGAGGTAGATATTAGTTGAGGACTGCTCTCTGGATGATTTAGTTAGAAACATAGAAATATAGAAAATATTTGCAAGAGGAGGCCATTCAGCCCTTCGAGCCAGCACCGCCATCAATTGTGATCATGGCTGATCATCCACAATCAGTTGCTTGTGCCTGCCTTCTCCCCACATCCCTTGATTCCACTAGCCCCTAGAGCTCTATCTAACTCACTCTTAAATCCATCCAGTGAATTGGCCTCCACTGCCCTCTGTGGCAGAGAGTTCCACAAATTCACAACTCTCAAGGGTGATTTTTTTTTTTTCTCACCTCATTTTTAAATGGCCTGATAACAACCGATAACAGTTGGCTGATAACAACCGGGAAGCAACAGCTCCCGAATCTGGAGATGTGCATTTTCACATATACCCACTAGGGACAATGTTTACATTTGCCCAGCCGATTAACCTACATACCTGTATGTCTTTGGAATGTGGGAGGAAACCGAAGATCTCGGAGTAAACCCACGCAGGTCACGGGGAGAACGTACAAACTCCGTACAGACAGATTTTTAGATTTAGAGATACGGCGTGGAAACAGGCCCTTCGGCCCACCAGGTCCGCGCCGTCCAGCGATCCACACACATTAACACTATCTTATACCCACTAGGGACAATTTTTACATTTACCAAGCCAATTAACCTACATACCTGTATGTCTTTGGAATGTGGGAGGAAACCGAAGATCTCGGAGAAAACCCAGTCAGGTCACGGGGAGAACGTACAAACTCCGTACAGACAGATTTTTAGATTTAGAGATACGGCGTGGAAACAGGCCCTTCGGCCCACCGGGTCCGCGCCGTCCAGCGATCCCCGCACATTAACACTATCCTGCACACACTAGGGACAATTTTTTACATTTGCCCAGCCAATTAACCTACAAACCTGCACGTCTTTGGAGTGTGGGAGGAAACCGAAGACCTCGGGGAAAACCCACGCAGGTCACGGGGAGAACGTACAAACCCCGCACAGACAGCGCCAACAGTGGGGATCGAACCCGGGTCTCCGGCGCTGCAAGCGCTGTAAGGCAGCAACTCTAAGGGCAATTTACAGAGGTCAATTAACCTACGAACCCACAGGTTTTGAGGATGTGGGAGGGAAACCCACGGGGTCACAGGGAGAACGTGCAAGCTCCGCAGAATCAGCACCGGGGGGTCTGTCACGTTGCGAGGCAGCAGCTAGTTAAGCAGCGGGTAGAGCTGCTGCCTCACAGTGCCAGGGAATTATTACCTGGTTTACAGTAAATAGGCAAATAAATATTTCTCTTTGAAGCATAAAACTCAGAAGGAGAAACAGTCCATCAATGGTTGAGACTGTATTAATTCATTGGAAAAGTCTTACACCATTGCCAAAAAAAGCATTAAGTTTGAGGAATGAGAGAAAAAAAAATTGTAGTTCAGCAAAGCCGGAGCAGAAATCGATAAGAAAAGGGAAAATAGAATGTAATAATCTATCAAGAAACATTTTTTTTAAATGCCTGTTGAAGCTTCTATACATATGTAAAAAGGAAAGGGTTAGCTAAAGTCAACCTGGATTCATCTTAAATTTAAGTTCGCACTTTGATGTTTCATGAGGAGAATACACCCCCCCCCCTCTCCCCTTACAATGGGTGACACAATATCTCTACAGACAACCTATGCTCTTTCATAGAAACATAGAAAGATAGAAAAATAGGTGCAGGAGAAGACCATTCGGCCCTTCGAGCCAGCACCGCCATCCAATATGATCATGGCTGATCATCCAAAATCAGTACCCCGTTCCTGCTTTTTCCCCATATCCCTTGAATTCCCTTAGCCCCAAGAGCTAAATCTAACTCTCTCTTTAAAAAAAAATCCAGTGAATTGGCCTCCGCTGCCTTCTGTGGCAGAGAATTCCACAGATTCACAACTCTCTGGGTGAAAAGGTTTTTCCTCATCTCAGTCCAAAATGGCCTCCCCTTATTCTTAAACTGTGATCCCTTGGTTCTGGACTCCCCCAACATCGGGAACATTTTTCCTGCATCTAGCCTGTCCAATCCTTTATGGATTTTATATGTTTCTATAAGATCCCCTCTCATCCTAAATTCCAGTGAATACAAAACCAGTCGACCCAGTCTTTCATTCTTCTACTCCAAACAGTTAATAAATCTGTACCTTTTTTAAACAGCCTTTTCCCTTTAATTGCGAACTCTTTGGCTGGCAAATGTTACATTGCCAACTGTTTGAAAGAAAAGTACAGGAAGGAACAGCCGATGGGGGTTTATACCGAAGATAGTCACAGAGTGCTGGAGTAACTCAGCGGGTCAGGCAGCATCTCTGGAGATAAAGGATGGGCGATGCTTTTGGGTCGGGACCCTTCTTCAGACTCCCGAACTCGAACCGTCGCCTTTTCTTCTTGAGTCTTTGGGGCCTAACTGGCCTTACAGCGCCTGAGACCCAGGTTTGATCTTGACTACAGGTGCTGTCTGTATGGAGTTTGTATGTTCTCCCCGTGACCTGCGTGGGTTTTCTTTGAGCTCTTTGGTTTCAATCCCACACTCCAAAGATGTCCAGGTTTTTCAGGGCAATTGGCTTGGTGTCAATGTAAGTTGTCCCTGGTGTGTGTAGGATAGTGTTAATGTGCGGGGATCGCTGGTCGGTGTGGACTCAGTAGGCCGACTGTCCTGTTTCCGCGCTGTATCTCTAAACTAAACTAAACTAAACTACAAACATGACTAATTGAACTTTGTGTGCAACCCATCCTTTCATACCGAGATCCTCATGACTTAAACACATTAATTCCAAGGGCTAGACAAAGAATTAAATAAACTCTCGGGGACTGGCAGGAGAAAATTGAGATTCAGCGATCTCCCGGACATATATATCCATTTTCTAACCAATGTTTTTGCTCGTGATGATATTGATCTTGGGAAAACATAGGGTGGAACACATGCTTGAAATCAATGTGGGCCAAACTAATTGAGATCTCTGCGTTAAACATAAGTTAATGAATAGGTGCAGTAGAAAGATCTGTTGAACTTGAATAGCTCCAAGATCCAATTATATGAAGAAGCATTTAGTGCAGATTCTATTTTTTGAGAACATAACGTTTGTTATTCTGAGCCGCCCTGAATCCCTGCTTCAGATGTGTAGGAAGAAACCACATATGCTGGTTTTGCACCGAAGATAGACACAAAATGCTGGAGTAACTCAGCGGGACAGGCAACATCTCTGGAGAGAAGGAATGGGTGACGTTTCGGGTCGAGACCCTTCTTCAGACTGAGAGTCAGGGGAGAGGGAGTCTATGGATATGGAAGTGTAAGGTGTGGAAGCACCTGGGCTGCTTTGATCCACACCTTACCCTTCCACGGCCCTAGACTCCCTCTCCCCTGACTCTCAGTCTGAAGAAGGGTCTCGACCCAAAACGTCACCCATTCCTTCTCTCCAGAGATGCTGCCTGTCCCGCTGAGTTAATCCAGCATTTTATGCCTATCTTCCTTATTTGAAATGTCCCCGTTCCTTATGTGTGGGGATCATGGGTGCTTGGTTCACAACTGCTGTAACGGTGGAAATAGATACATAGAGAGGCAAGAGGGTGAACAATGCCAGCCAGCATAATCTAGGATGAGTCGCACCCCGGCCACTCTCTCTTCTCCACCTTTCCCATCAGGCAAAAGGTACAGAAGTGTGAAAACGCACACCTCCAGATTCAGGGACAGTTTCTTCCCAGCTGTTATCAGGCAACTGAATCATCTTGCCACAACCAGAGAGCATTCCTGAACTACTACCTACCTCATTGGTGACCCTCGGACTATCCTTGATCAGACGTTACTGGCTTTACCTCGCACTAAACCTTATTCCCTTATCATGTGTTGATACACTGCAAAAGGCTCGATTGTAATCATGTATTGTCCTTCCGCTGACTGGATAGCACTCAAGAAAAATGCTTTTCACTGTACCTCGGAGCGGTGCGGTGGCACAGCGGTAGAGTTACTGCCTTATACCGAACTCAGTGCCGGAGACCCGGGTTCAATGCCGACTACGGGTGCTGTCTGTACATAGTTTATACGTTCTCCCCCTGACCTGCGTGGGTTTTCTCCGAGATTTTCGGTTTCCTCCCGCACTTTGTTTGTAGTGTAGTGAGTCCAGACGAGTGGTTTTATCTAAATCCTTTATTAGTATAAAACCCGTAACAAACGCGACAGACTTCTTTCTGGACAAACACTAACTTCACTCACTAATCTAATCTCCAATCTAACGTTTGGCGCCAAGCATTTAAATACCCCGCGCTTCCTCACCCCGTGACCGTAACCCAATCCGAGGGTTCTATTACCTGGCCAATCCCTATGTCCCTACATGACCCCCCCCAGAACCCTCGAAACCATACCTCACGGGCGGCCGAACCTCCCGCCCAGAACGTGTACGGATGGGGGAAACCGATACCCCCAGCGTGACAGGAGGCGGGGGGGACGCCGCCGCTGGAGGCGATGGGGGGTCCACTGGAGCGGAGGGTGCAGGTGACGTGGGGCACTTGATGAACAACGGCAGCCCGGGACCAACCATAGGCGGCGGAGGCCCAAGAGGGGGTAAACTGGGCGCCGCTGACGGGACCAGTCGAGCAGCCACAGGCCGGCCCCGGCGCGGCGGCTGAGCCACCGACACGGGGAGGTCCTGGTCTAAATGGGCCGGCTTGAGACGGGACACTGAAACCAGCTCCTGACGATTTCCTACCTGCAAGGTGAAGGTTACAGTTCCCCTACAGTAGGTTAATTGGCTTGGTAAATGTAAAAATTGTCCCTGGTGGGTGTAGGATGGTGTTAATGTGTGGGGATCGCTGGTCGGCGCGGACCCTGTAGGCCGAAGGGCCTGTTTCCGCGCTGTGTCTCTAAAACTAAAAACTAAAGATACAGCGCGGAAACAAGCTCTTCGGCCTATCAAGTCCACGCCGACCATCGACCGCACATACACATTAGTGCCATCTCATCCCACTTTCCCACCCACTCACGGACAACGTACAGAGGTAGAGTAACCTACAAACCCACACGCCTTTGGGATGTGGGAGGAAACCGGAGCGACCCACGCGGTCACAGGGAGAACGTGCAAACTACACACAGTCGTCACCCAAGGTCAGAATCCACCAGCTACACCACTGAAGAAGGGTCTCGACCCGAAATGTCACCAATTTCTTCTCTCCCGAGATGCTGCCTGACCCGCTGAGTTACTCCAGCATTTTGTGAATAAATACCTTCGCTGTGTTACTGCAGCATTTTATGTCTAGCTACACCGTTGTGTTGCCATGAGTTGCTGTTTTCTCAAATTCCCACTCCCACACACTAGGGTTTGCTGTGGTAGTTCCTCATCCTATCCCGATCTGAAGATAGACACAAAATGCTGGAGGAACTCAGCGGGGTAGGGAGCATCTCTGGATAGAAAGCAAAGGTGACGTTTCGGGTCGACACCCTTCTTCAGACTGAGAGTCAGGGGGAGAGAGACACAGAGATATGGAAGGGTAAGGTGTGAAAATGAGATGTCAAAGGGGATGCAGCCCAAAGAAAATGTAGATCATTGCTAGCGAAGGGAAGGTGACAATGAAGCAAAAAGAGATAAAACTTAATCGGGGGCAATCAGACTGGTTGGAGAATTAGGATGGGGGAGGGATGGAGAGAGAGGAAAAGTAAAAAGGGCCTGTCCCACTTAGGCGATTTTTTTGGCGACTGCCGGCGACTGTCAAAGTCGTAGCAGATCGCCAAATTTTCTTTTACGGGCCAACAGTGTCCGGGCCCACAGTGTCCGGGCCTACGTGTCCGGGCCTACAGTGTCCGGGCCTACGTGTCCGGGCCTACAGTGTCCGGGCCTACTGTGTCCGGGCCTACAGTGTCCGGGCCTACAGTGTCCGGGCCTACAGTGTCCGGGCCTACAGTGTCCGGGCCTACAGTGTCCGGGCCTACAGTGTCCGGGCCCACAGTGTCCGGGCCTACGTGTCCGGGCCTACAGTTTCCGGGCCTACAGTGTCCGGGCCTACAGTGTCCGGGCCTACAGTGTCCGGGCCTACAGTGTCCGGGCCTACAGTGTCCGGGCCTACAGTGTCCGGGCCTACAGTGTCCGGGGCTACAGCGCCCCCCCGGCCCTAATACAGGACAAGGGCGGTCCCGTACGGGACAAACCAATTTAGCCCAATATACGGGATGTCTCGGCTAATGCGGGACTGTTGGCAACCCTAGTGTGGCCTCACTCTGACAGTGGAGGAGGCCCAGGACAGAAAGGCCAGTGTGGGAATGGGAGGGGGAGTTAAAGTGTTTAGCAACCGGGAGATCGTGTAGGCTTAGGCGGACTGAGCGGAGGATATGGATCAGCATCCGCTTCAGGACACTGAACGCTAAACTGCGTGGCGAGCACAAACAGTTAGTGCTCGTTCGTGAGCTCAGTGGATTGAAAACTCTTTGCTCTGACGTCTTGTTTTTCCAATCCACATCGGTAAATACGAACGTCCTTTCCAAGCTAAACAGCTAACTGCAGAGGATTTAGATGGTGTATGCATAAAGGGGAAGTTTCTGGCACTGTGTACCTGGCAGAAAGCCCACCCCACTGGCAGGACACATCAGAATTCATGCGCCCTTTGCCCATGGTTTTCCGACCACTCATTTTAAACAGGAGTAGCAAATTACTCTTAGAACTTATTGATTCCCATCAGCATTTAAGAATTTTACACGAAAAGTCCAACTGATCAGAAAAGTGCACAATGTGTATCCGTGAGAGGCATTTCCCAGAGATCGGACTCACAGATAAATTCTGGAACCAAAATATTACTGATTTTCCTGAACAAAAATGGTATCGGTAGAAAATATATTTCAAGCTAAATGGGCAGATGTTGAGTTGCTGCCTTCCAGCACCAGAGGCCCGGGTTCCATCCTGACTACATGTGCTTGTCTGTACAGAGTTGGTACGTTCTCCCCGTGACCGCGTGGGATTTCTTCGGGAGCTCCTGTTTCGTCCAACGCTCCAAAGACGTACAGGTTTGTAGGTTGATTGGCTTGGTTTCAATGTAAATTGCCCCCAGTGTGTGTAGGATAGTGTTAGTGGTCGGAGCGGACTCGGTGGGCCGAAGGGCCTGTTTCCGTGCTGTATCTCTAAACTAAACTAAACTAAACTAAACTAAATTAAACTAAACTAAACTAAACTAAACCAAATTAAACTTAACTAAACTATTAGCTGTAAGCTTTACATATCCTAAAGCCACCTGCTTTGAGTGGAATCTATCCACACCTTTCCAAAATTGGGAAAGAAGGTGATAAGCATAGAACACAGCACAGTACGACTTATCAACAGGCCCTTCAGTCCACAATATTTGTGCCAAAATGAAGCCAAGTTAAGTTAATATATGCCTGCAGATGATCCATGTCCCTCAATTCTCTATGTTTCCATGTACCTATTTAAAAGCCTCTTAAACACCACTATCGTATTTGCCTCCACCACTACCCCTGGCAGCACATTCCAGGCACCCACCACCCTCTGTGTAAAATACCTCTCCACACATCTCTTTTAGTCGCTTGGCCAGAAAAAGATTGATTCGATTTTTCAATTTTATTCCCGGATCAGGATGTTCCACTTAATAAGTTGTGCTGATTAGTTTAGTTTAGTTTAATTTAGTTTCGCTTGGTTTAGAGCTACAGAATGTACAGAAACCTTTGGCCCTTTGACTGACCGAGTCCGTGCCGACCCATGCACTCGTTCTATCCTACACACTAACGATAATTTACAGAGGCCAATTAACCTACAAACCAGCACAGCTATGCGGGGGGAAACCGGAGCACCCGGAGGAAACCCACGCGGTCAGGGGGAAAACGTACAAGCTCCGTGCGGACAGCACACCGTAATCAGAATCGAACCATGGTCTCTGGCGCTGTAAGGCACCAACTCTACCGCTGCACCACACCGAGACACCTGCTCAATTGCATCACAAAGCAAAGGACTTTGTACTCTTCCGAATTTGCTCGGAACCCATTTCATTGCTTCTCCCGTTTCTTTAGCCAGCTCCATTGCACCTTTTGCGGCCAGCGTTCACGGAAGGCCTCCAGAGTCCCCATGGACACCGCGTGTTCCCTCTCCAGGGACACGCGGGCACGGACGTAAGCCCGGAAGAGAGGCAGGCAGCCGACCTCTGTGAGGCCGTCGACTGCCCGCTGCCTGGACCCGCGGATGGCCATCTTGGCCAGGCCCAGGAGCAGACCGACAGGGAGACCCCCTCCTCCCTCCCGACCCTCCCCCCTCTGTACCAGGTGCCCAAAAATCAGCAGCGTAGGGCTAAAATGGAGCCAGAACTTGAGGAGCAGCCCCTTCAGATACTGGAACAGGGGCTGCAACCTTCCATTGCACCTTTTGGGTGCATTTCTGTGCTTTAGTTTGAAGACATCATGAAGGCTTTGAACTGGAAAGGCACAAACTTGCACTCAGGGTGGACCTGTCTCTCCAAATGGAACAAGCTCTTAGTTTAAAGCCTATCACGACCCGGTGACATCCTAAAGCACTTCTTGTGCACCTTGTAGCAGACACGCCATCAGTAATGGGCGGCCTGTAATGAAGGGAAATAAAACAGCGTACCATTGGGACCTGACCAACATATCATCCATGACAACCCGCCCCAGTTTGCTTTGTAAGGCGAGTGAAATGCAACCAGGCAGTACCTGATAATGGAGTAAGGACGTGTCACTGAAGCCAACCTGCCATCAAATGTTGCGGTACATGGGGAAAATATCCCTGCATCTGAATAAATGATCCAGCAAAGTGGCACGGTGTTGGCAGGCGGATGTGTTATCTTGCCGCTGTGTGATCTGACCTGCTCCCCGAGGGCCTCTCGGGAAGCATCTAAACGCACTCTCTTTTGGGCTTTTGCAGGTGGTGCCTTTCCCGATGTCGTGCGAGCGTGACGGGGACTGCGCGTGCCGGGACCCGGCGGCCCAGGAGCACGCCAAAGCGAGGCAGCGGCGCCACCGTTAGTCGGGGAGGAGCCGGGGAGAACTACGTGCAAACAGCGGAAGGCGGACTGGGAGAGCCACACACATTTCTTGCTGCTTAACGGAGGAACACCTTCGAACAGATGATACTCTCTCACACACACACACGCACACACACACACACGCACACAATTCGACTAGTCTGCCTTCTGTCTGAAGACTGGAGCGAGAAAAAAAACAAAGGAATAAAGACCCAAACGACACATTGAATGAACAAACCCCCCCCCCCCCGAAAAAATAGCATGTTTTATGCCTGCTTCAGTGGCCTTCGAATGGCCAAACCCCTTGCCCACCCGCCCGCCCACCCAAACCTCGACAACTCCCTCTCCCCGATATATATTTAAAGATTTTTTTTTTTTTAAAGGGTGACAAACACAATCCCGCCAAATCCAAAGAAAGATTAGGCAATTTAGTGAAAAAACAATAAGTTCGGACGCAACACAAAAGACGATCGTCCATCGAAAGATTACAGAACAATTTGGAGATGGAGAAATGATCAGTACACTTTTCAGAAAGGAAACAGCTGTTACCATGGCTGCTGCTGCTGCTGCTGCTGCTGCCCGTAAAGCAACCTACTCAGAGTGTAAGAGCAGGTTCACACCAAACTCAAACTTCAGTCTATCTGCCTTAAGCAAAACTTCAGCTCTGTTTTGAAACCCTTTGATTTCATCTCTGAATCTTTTCATTGAAAACAGATCCAGCCAAAAGAATGAGCCACACTTCCAGGGGAACAAATCTGCTTGCACTCATTCCAATTGCTCATCCCATGGAACCAATTTCGAGTCGGGAGGGGGGGGGGGGGAACCTCAGACCAGTATAAAGGATTGGCGTGAGTGTTGCAACATCACCACAAGGGGTGGTCAGTGAGTGGAATTAAGCTCAGGGGAGGAGAGGCAAAGGGGCATTGAAACAGTTGCATCTGTGACAAACAAATTATTTTTTTCATGAACAACTACTAAATATTGGCCTTTCATTCCCCAAGGACCGCCTGGCAAAACCAGATCTGCAACAGGAAGGAACTGCAGATGCTGGTTTACACCAAAGACAAACACAAAACGCTGGAGTAACTCAGCAGGTCAGGCAGCATCTCTGGAGAAAGAGGGATCGGTGACGTTTCGGCTCTTGATCCAAAGCATCACCTATTCCTTTTCTCCAAAGATGCTGCCTGACCCGCTGAGTTACTCCAGCATTTTGAGTCCATTTACGGTAGGTTTAGTTTAAGTTTAGGTTCGTTGTTGTCACATGTACTGACGTGTACAGTGAAAAACCTTGTTTTGGATTCTATCCAAACAGATCAGACATGCAATATTTAGTTTAGTTCATTCTTGTCATGTGTACTGAGGTGCACTGGAAAATGTTGTTTGCCTGCTATCCAGTCAAGGAAAGACCAAAGGTGAAAAAACACAGAGATACTATCAAGTCCAAACTCAAGTAGTAACATCCAACAAACAGGGCCGCGAGACACTTATTTTTTCCATGTGGCAGATCAAGTGGTTATTAAATGCTGCTGTGTTGGTTAAATTTAAGGGGAGTAACATTTTTGTCTCATGGGTAAAGCTTGAAAGGAGCATGTATGAACAGGAAAACCACAGAAGCAAATGCTGGGAATTGTTTCAAAATTACAGAGGGAGAGGGAGCTATCAATGACATAGACAGCCTAGTGAATGGTCACATGGACTCTTGGTGTAGAATCTACCTAGATCTGAGGCATTAAAAGGTCAAGCACTCTCCCAACCAGAGTCAAAGAGTCGAGGAGTCTCAGAGCATGGAAACATGCCCTTCCTCCCAACTTGCCCATACACCAGCCAACATGTTCCATCTACACCAGTCCCTCCTACCTACATTTTGCCCATGTCCCTCTAACCTGTCCCATCCAGGTACCTGCCTAAATGTTTCTTAAACATTGCGATTGTCCATGCCTCAACTACCTCCTCTGGACAGCACGTTCCATACACCCACCACCCTTTGCGTGAAAAAGTTAGCCCTCGGATTCCTATTAAATCTTCCCCCTCCCCCTCACCTTAAACCTCTGTATAAACCCGAAGGACCTCACCTTAAAACTTTGAGCATCTTTCACTGGAGACGTAGCAGAGACCATCAAAGCTTGTGACCAGGTGTAGACCAAATGCCAGACAATATCTTCCATTTAAAGGGGAAGAAAGAAGCAAAACCATGAATGCTTGCTCTGCTGTGGTCATCGTTTAGGGTCAAGTATAATTATGGCCATGCGCACCTTACATAGCAAGGTAGATATTTAAGGAATAGAATCCAAAACGAATGAAGAAAAATAACACTACTGTCTTACCGACAGAATTTACTAAATTTTATGCCGCTACCTTCTGCAAATTCTTCAAGGTCTAAACGATCGCTGAATAGTCTGTGTGGCCTATAACCAGTCTGTCTCCTAATCTCATCAATATCATTGAAGCTTGCTACTTCTGAAAGAGTGATAGCTTCTCGATTGTATTCCTTGTGATGTAAATGCAAGTGTAGACCCCCACTCGTTTGGCTTGGGGTACCCTGCTTTAAAGATAAACTGTACATTGAACCAGTTGGGAAAGGAACACAAATTCATTAATTATAGAGGTGCTCAATGGAATTTGTTGGATTCTCTACTTCCCCGTGACCTGTGTGAGTTTTCGCCGAGATCTTCGGTTTCCCCCCCGCATTCCAAAGACGCACAGGTTTTCTAGGCTAATTGGCTCGGTACAAAATGCACAAATGTAAAATTGTCTCCAGTTTGTGCAGGGTGGTGTTAATGTGCGGGGATCGCTGGTCGGTGCAGAAGGGCCTATTTCTCAACTAAACTAAACTAAACAGAAGAATCGCAAAAAGATTCAAGGAGCAGAGGTTAGAATTTCAGTGCTTATTTCTGTAGCACTATTTCCAATCTACAATTGCTTGTAGAGTCATCCTCCCTGGGGCCATTGGCTTAATGATTTCATCCAGGTATCTCTGGAAGTTTTGTTCAGTACAAGGCTTCCTGCTGGAAATGATTGAGCATGACTCAACATGCAAATAGGTAGCATCATAATTAGATATTGTCTTGCATTTGGGCTACTCTGGATATTTGACAGGTATATAGTTGCTTGTTTTAATCTGCGACATTAATCTGCGATAGCCTAACACACAAGTATGGCTAATGTTATCTGTTATCAATAACAGTAATTTGCAGCCTTTTAACACTAACAGTCATAACACTTTCCTCTAAATTCACACAAGAAAGTTAAAGCATTCTGTAATTGGATTTAATAGTTCTGAGGAATACTGGTGAACAGACTATGTTGCGTGCGCACAGAAAATTGCCAGCACCTTAAAGGAACCTGCCAATTTTCCAGGGTCTCGACCTGAAACGTCACCCAATCCTTCTCTCCAGAGATGCTGCCTGTCCCGCTGAGTTACTCCAGCATTTTGCGTCTACCTTCAAATTAAACCCGTACCTGCAGTTCTTTCCTACAAAAATATATATCTAATTAGTGGAGTCAGAATATCTCCAGTACAATCAGGCAGTACAATCAGGAAGTACAATCAGGCTGCAGCCACAAATCAATATCCCTACAATATGAATCAAACAATATTACATTTCAAGTTACGCGAGTATTAATTTACAAATTCTTCACAAGTTTAGTCAAAATTAGTTTGCCCTTCCTGTAGCAAAGTTGTTAACGTCTTTAAATTGGTAGGTGCCTTGGTTAAAAGAATGCACAGCAATCTGATACAAATGTGTTGTAACATTTGTGCAGTGAAGTTTGTGTGGTTCCATCATGGCCTGAACCTACGATTGTACTAGTATCATGTAATGTGAGGAATGTATACGTTACACTGAGGAATGGTACGGCACGGTGGCGCAGCGATAGAGTTGCTGCCTTACAGTGCTTACAGCGCCAGAGACCCGGGTTCGCTCCTGGCTATGGGTGCTTGCCTGTACGGATTGTCCCCGTGACCTGCGTGGGTTTTCTCCGAGAACTTCGGTATCCTCCCACACTCCAATGACATGCAGGTTTGCAGGTTAATTGGGCCTGGAATAAATGTAAAAATTGTCCCTCGCGTAGAATAGTGTCAATGTGCGGGGATCGCTGGTCGGCGCGGACTCGGTGGGCAGAAGGACCTGTTTCCACGATGTATCTCCAAAGTAAACTAAACTAAAAGGAGGGGACCACAACAGAAGGATGCACATTTTGTTCCGTTCATTTCAGTTTGGTTTATTGTCACGTGTAACCGAGCGTAGTGTACAGTGAAAAGCTTTTGTTGATTTTCATTTCCATGGGATGAGTAGGAAGGCAAATTCTGGCTATGGTTTTATATTGTTTAACAACGAGAGCAAAGTGCAACACTCCCAGCAGAACCTCTCACGCAATTTTTGTTGTACTGAAGACGCGGCTCAAAGCTTTCCAACAGACAGTATTTCCTCGTAATCCAGTTGGTCGGGACCTCAGTTTGTTCACACTTTTGGCTGGTTGTGGTGTGTCAAAACAAAACAAAAAAAGTAGAACATGCCAATTTCAAAGGGAATTTGAAGCAAGACTAGCTACCTCCCATCTCTCTTTCATTTTGCCTGGTTGTAACTGTCGGTCCTTATTGGTTTTACCTGTGTTGTTTTGAAGAAAAAATATATATATTTCATGCTGCAGACTCCTGACACATGAGGTTGTGCAAAAAAAACTGCATGGACTGAGATTGAAAAGAGAAAACAAAAAATCTACCACAGCATTAGGGTTTAGACATTTAAAAAAAACCATAGTTCTCCATAGGATTTTGGTGTGCAAATGTGTCATAATGTCTTGTCGATTTTTGTGCATAGTATTAGCTCCAGCCAGAATGAAAAAAGAACAACTTTTTGACATTTAATTGTTTAAGTGTTTAAAGTGTTTATTTGTACTTTTGTTATAAACTTTTTGCTTAATTGTATTTAATCAGTATTTTTATTGTGCTCAGTAACTGCATTTGGAACTCCTGTACAGTCATTTACAAAAGTCTACATCAATGTTTGTTTCTTGAAAAGCTGCTAAAGTCAGACAGGTATTTTTTATTTTGTTGTATCCAAATCTTATTTTAAAATGTTAAGTTTTGTTTCCTGAGGCTTTGCATACATAATATCTCGTGCATTTAAACATTTCTTTTTGTTAAAAAGAGGTGATTAGTTTAGCAACATTAGCGGCCATTATATAGGGGACAATCAGATGCAGAGACGGGAGGCAAAAACCCGATCAAATGTTGGCGTCAAAAGAGTTAACACTCTCACTTCCATTCAAACATTTCATACGATGGTAAGATTTGTTGGGAAGACCCTTGGCTAATCACAAATATTTTGTTTTATATAATCAACGAAAATTGTATTAAGATGATATTTATTCAATATTTGCTTTTTTTTCTCTTTCTTTTGTTGTTATTCAACAGCATACAAGGATATTGCTGCTTTTAACAATGAAATATTTCAATTATGGGAGGCAGATACATTCAGTCTAAATACCGAATTCTGACCATCGATTTAAGTACCAAGTCACATTTGCTGGTGGGATCCTGGTTATTTTTTCTCAAGTAAACTGCTCACGATAATACGTTTTCAAACACTTCTCTCCCCCCCCCCCACCCTCCCACACAACCAGTTCTTGTGGACAGAAGTTCAACTTACTCGCAAAATCCCCACATTATCTGTAGAGGCATTTTTATTTTCCAGAAGAGTACAAGAAATCTTGGTTTCTGATTGATCACTTACCTGTCTGCATAATACGTATCAAGCTGTGATTTTGTTGAGGGAGGAAATATTTTCCTATGGTAACTGCCATTGTGGAAAAACCTGGTATTTATTAGTCATTCTAGTTACTTGTTGGGCACCTTATGGAAGTCATAAAAAACTATAATCAAATGAAGTGCTGAAAAAAAAAGTTATAAATGTAACAGTCTACTGTAATATCATATCTTTTTGCTGTACCTCATGCCTGTAAACTAGCTGCTTTTTAATTTTTAGTTTAATTTAAATTTCCTAGCAATATATAAAGATGTAAATAGTAGAGTTATTTATTAAGAATGTCATCCATTTTTAATTTATATTTACACTTTTATCATCTAAATTATTTTTACTTTACATTTCCGTTGTTACAGCCATTTTATTACCATAATGGTACGATAAGTTTTGAGAGGTCTACATGAGACGTACACTTGTGTTCCTCATGTGGGTCTCTCATTTTGAAGTACAGACCATCTAACCACATGCAATATAGTGTAACACATGTATCTGTGAACTGATTATCCTTTGCCATTGCTGTGACTCTCTTTGAAAACAAAACCTCGATATACCTCTTGAAACGGTTTTGGGCCGGTCAATGACCAAGTATCAATGGCGTTTAATGAATAAATGTATAAGATAGAGCCGCTGATAAAATGACCTGAATTAGAGTCCTACAGATGGGATGAGTTAGAAAGCAAACCTTAGATCTCAAACAGGTAGAATTGATCGGATGAAGCAGTTCCAATTTTCCTCGTGACATCTACCAGACGTGCTGGGCCATGTTTATCTTTGTTCTGCCTTGTCCAGCCCCTTCTCTACAAACATGGAAACATAGAAAATAGGTGCAGGAGGAGGCCATTCGGCACTTCGAGCCAGCACAGCCATTCATTGTGATCATGGCTGATGATCCACAATCAATAACCCGTGCCTGCCTTCTCCCCATATCCCTTGATTCCACTAGCCCCAAGAGCTCTATCTAACTCTCTCTTAAATCCATCCAGTGATTTGGCCTCCACTGCCCTCTGTGGCAGAGAATTCCACAAATTCACAACTCTCCGTGTGAAAAAGTTCCTTCTCACCGCAGTTTTAAATGGCCTCCCCTTTATTCAAAGACTGTGGCCCCTGGTTCTGGACACGCCCAACATTGCTCTGCCATCTTTCTTTCCTCCCCCCCGTAATCAGCCTGAAGAAGTGTCCCGACCCAAAATGTCACCTCTCCCTGTTCTCCAGACCCGCTGAGTTACTCCACCACTTTGTGTCTCCGGTTCATCCTGAATTCGATAAATCGTCCATCACCACATTAGTCCAATTAAAAATCTTCCATCGTTCGAAAATAATCAATATGAAATCAATGCTTTGTCACTGTGAGCAAATCAAGCACCGTGACAAATAATTGATTTAATATTGATTATTTTTGAACGGTGGGAGGTTTAAAGTTGGACTAGTGCCTGATTTGCAAACAGTGAAACTGGCAACCAAACTGCACATATCATCACAACATACGTATCATCTCAGTCTGAAGAAGGGTCTTGACTCGGCATGTCACCCATCATCCCTCTCCAGAGATGCTGCCTATCCCGCTGAGTTAACCCGCCATTTTGTGCCTATCCTCAGTTTAAACCAGCATCTGCAGTTCCTTCCTACAACATATCATCACGACCATTCCGTACTGACAAGCGGTCGCCCAGCCCCTGATTTCACATGACATAGTTCCTCCTGATCTCTGTACAAAATGTCCAACATTCTATCCTGAGTAATGAAGAATGAATCATCTCTGGTTAGCAGCACTACATATGAGCCACTTCATGTCTTACACAGCCTTACAATCCAGTTCCATTTGAAAGTGCATTGAACATCACCAAACCAGAGATGGATTTCAAGGCAATAGATATGTTTTTTTTGTTGGGTGTTCATTTCAATGAAGAAAATTAGTTTTGAGATGTTAAAGAACATTAAATCAAACTCAAAATTGCTTCTCTTGCATGAAGAACTCAGGGGAAACAATTCTTTGAACGCATTTATGTCCGTTGTGGATAACCTAACCTTTCACAATGAGTAGCCTGTCCTCGGTTTCCATAAGAACATAAAGCAAGAATGAGGGAAGATGATCTTAGTTTCTTCGTTTCAGGTCTCCTGTCTGAAAAAAGGTTCCGACCCGAAACGTCAATTTCCCACCTTTTCTCCTGCTGCCTGACCCACTGAGATCCTCCAGCATTTTGTGTCTGTGGCACGGTGGCGCAGTGGTAGAGTTGCTTCCTTACAGCGCCAGAGACCCGGGTTCGATCCCGACTACGGGTGCTGTCCGTACGGAGTTTGTACGTTCTCCCCATGACCTGTGTGGGTTTTCAGTTAATTGGCCTCGGTTTCCTCCCACACTCCAAAGACGTACAGGTTTATAGCTTAATTGGCTTTGGTACAAATGTACTTAGTCTGTGTAGGATAGTGTTAATGTGGGGGGAATCGCTGGTCGGCGCGGACTCGGTGGGCCGAAGGGCCTGTTTCCGCGCTGCATCTCTAAACTAAACCATGAGAGAATCTGACAAGAGCCTATAATCCTGACCCAAGTTTAAGATTACCTCCTTCCTGACCTTCAATTTCCCACCTGATCCCCAGATCGCTTGAGCTCCTATGACTCCAAACAATTGCATTAACCTCAGCTTCAAACATATTGACTGACTGAGCATTCATGTCTTCTGGGAGGGAAAATTCCAAGACTCACAACTCTTTACAAAAATGCTTTTCTCCTGATCAACCTCCACAGTGTCAAACACTTTCTGCTGTGATATTGTTCCAGACTTTGCAGTCAACGAGAGGAAACAAAGAATTTCACTGTGACTTGTTACATGCGACAATAAAGTATCATTCATTCATTCCTTCATTCCTTCATTCATTCATTCCTTCATTCATTCATTCCTTCATTCATTCATTCATTCTTCCATTCATTCATCTCCCATTGCTCAGTCTGTTAACATTCTTCCCTTATGAATTCCAACAAGATCACCTCTTACACTTCCAAATTCCAGATACAAAAAACGTCACCCATTCCTTCCCTCCAAAGATGCTTGCCTGTCCCACTGAGTTACTCCAGCATTTTGTGTCCAATCTTCAAAAATAAACATCGTCCACTCAATTGCTGTGGAATCTCTCTCTCTCTCTTCCTCTGTCTCTCGGTATATTTTATAATGATCTACTTACACTTCACGCACACACAGCAATGGCAAAGCGAATCGAGAGGGCTTCATAGTGAATGTTTCCGTAGTGTTTGTTTTTCTTCATCCGTTGCATGTCGTCACTGATCCTGACAAACCAAAAATTTAGCTGCTTTACTCCAGCATCGGTTCAGATGCACAAAACCATTGTCAGGGCAAGTGACCAGCAGCTGGCATTGAAGCACAAAGGAACTGTTTTAGTGCATGTGGTGGTTAGAAGAAACGTCATCGTTTTTTTTTTTTACAATGGATCAATCAATGCTGACCATTGGCGTTGTACTTTAATACCATTATGGCATTCAGAAAACACTGGTAAATTTAGTGGAGTCCATTCCACTAACGTCATACTCACAATGCACTGTGTTAGGCACTTATCACAGACAAGTTATTTTGTTCATTTTGTACCCGCTGCATATTTTATGTTGGTGCTCTGACTCTACACAACAACCACCTGTCTGGTGTACTGTATATTTGTTTCTCTGGAAATAATTATTTCTTATGGATAAATAATGTCTCCTCCCTGTTATGTATTGGTTAGAAATAAACACTGGCTAAATGAAGGAAAGTGAAGGTGTTTCCATACCTCGTTTATGCATCGTCTTATTTATTTGTTATTGTTGTTGCAACGTGGCCATCTCACGGTCACGCCCCTGTCATTACCGGGCCCGTGACTGGAAACGAGTGGTTTTGCTCGATGTAGACGTGCCAATTTGGAGGTGAACGAGTGCTCCACTTGGTTTCATCGAAGCCGGTCACACCCAACGCACTTGCAGCCAAAGACCAATAAGGAGCAGAGTTGCTCTTCCAAATTGGGTTGAGGAGAAACCCGTTGCAATGTGAAGTCTGCTCAACTATATAATTAGACGTCTCCTGTGGCATGCAAGTTCGTTGACTGCTTTGCGCATCCCTGCACAGCGGTGTGGCTTGTCGATTGCACGGTTCAGTTGCCCGATAACAGAAGGGAAGAACCTGCAGGCTGTAAGTGTAGCTGGTAGAACTTCTGCCTCACAGCGCCAGAGACCCAGGTTCAGTTTAGTTTATTGTCACCTGCACCGAGGTGCAGTGAAAAGCTCCTTGGTTGCGCACTAACCAGTCGGTGGAACGACTATACGTGATTACAATCGAGCCGTCCACAGTGTACAGATACATGACATATACGATACGATTCGATAAGACAGAACTTTATTTATCCCGAGAGGGGAATTGGTCTGCCAACAGACACAACACACAACAAGATACGCGAAACATGAAAGTAAAGTGTCGTGTGGAAAGTCCAGGTTTGGGGATGTGCAAAGATTGGAGAGGGAGGGCGTGGGGGGGGGGGGGGGGGGGGCTGGGGGGGCAGATTCAGTCTACCCCACGACAGAAGGGGGAGGAGAATAATGTTTAATGCAAGATAATGTCCAGTAAAGTCCGATCACAGATAGTCAGAGAGACTCCGGTGAGGTAGATAGTAGCTCGGGGCCGCTCCCTAGTTCTCGATTACACGGTTCAGTTGCCTGATAACAGAAGGGAAGAAACTGCAGACTGTTAAGTGTAGCTGGTAGAACTTCTGCCTCACAGCGCCAGAGACCCAGGTTCGATCCCGACTTTCGGTGTTGTCTTTGAGGAGTTTGCACGTTCTTCCTGTGACCGCGTGGGCTTTCTCCAGGTGCTCTGTTTCCGACTCAGAGACGGTACTCGGCCCTCGACAACAGCACATTGCACTGGCTACAGCACCTGAGAATTGAATTTTGATTGCATAACGTCTGCTGCCTCAAACGCGACAAGAAGGCGGCACTTAGGAGAAATTAATGGAAGATGTGCCGAAAGCATAATCTGCACCACATTTGTGGGCTCCACGTTTCCCTGATTATCGTTGTTTCCTGTCCTGTATATCCCCCATTCGTTTGACCTAAGTACCGTCTACCATCTTACCCCTGATTCTCAGTCTGAAGGAGAGTCTCAGCCCGAAACGTCACCTATTCCTTTTCTCCAGTGATGCGGCCTGACCCGCTGAGTTACTCCAGCCCTTTGTGTCTGTTTACAGTTCGGGTGCTGGCTGTTTAAATAGTCCAGATTCAGGGAAAAATCAGGATGAGGAAAACTTAACCAAGTAATCATTGTCATTTTTCAGAACGGTGAAATTCAAAATCTGGCAAGAATTGAATTTTGATGTTTGCAATCTTACTGATGTCCTTGTCAGAATAAACTGTTGATACTTGATAAAATGTCCATGAGAGGAATAGATTGGGTAGATGCACAGAGTCTCTTGCCCAGAGTAGGTGAATCGAGGACCAGAGGACACAGGTTTAAGGTGAAGGCAAAAAGATTTAATAGGAATCTCAGGGGTAACGATGTCCCAGCTGCACTAGTCCCACTTGCCTGTGCTTGGTCCATATCCCTCCAAACCTGTCCTATCCATGTACCTGTTTAACTGTATCTTAAACGATGGGATAGTCCCTGCCTCAACTACCTCCTCTGGAAGCTTGTTCCATACACCCACCGCACTTTGTGTGAAAAAGTTACTCCTCGGATTCCTATTAAATCTTTTCCCCTTCACCTTGAACCTATGTCCTCTGGTCCTCGATTCCCCTACTCTGGGCAAGATATCTGGGACTTGGGCATCTACCCGATCCATTCCTCTCATGATTTTGTACACCTCTCTAAGATCACCCCTCATCCTCCTGCGCTCAATGGAATAGAGACCCAGCCTACTCAACCTCTCCCTATAGCTCACACCCTCTAGTCCTGGCAACATCCTCGTAAATCTTTTCTGAACCCTTTCAAGCTTGACAATATCTTTCCCATAATATGGTGCCCAGAACTGAACACAATATTCAAACTGCGGTCTCACCAACGAACTATACAACTGCAATATGACCTCCCAACTTCTATACTCAATACTCTGACTGATGAAGGCCAATGTGCCAAAATACTTTTTGACCACCTTATCTACCTGCAACTCGACCTTCAAGGAACCATGCACCTGCACTCCTACATTCCTCTGCTCTACAATACTCCCCAGAGGCCTACCATATACTGTGTAGGTCCTGCCCTTGTTCGACGTCTCAAAATGCAACACCTCACACTTCTCTGTATTAAATTCCATCAACCATTCCTCCGCCCACTTGGCCAATCGATCCAGATCCTGCTGCAATCGTTCACAACCATCTTCACTCTCTGCAAAGCGACTAGCTTTTGTATCATCAGCAAATTTGCTAATCTTGCCCTCTATGTTCTCCTCCAAATCATTGATGTAGATGACAAACAGCAACGGGCCCAGCACCGAACCCTGAGGCACACCACTGAGTCACAGGCATCCAGTCTGAGAAACAACCTTCCACCATCACCCTCTGCTTCCTTCCATGGAGCCAATTTGCCATCCATTCAGCTATCTCTCCTTGGATCCCATGCGATCCAACCTTCCAGAGCAGCCTACCATGCGGAACCTTGTCGAACGCCTTACTGAAGTCCATGTACACAACATCTACAGCTCTGCCCTCATCAGCCATCTTGGGAACGGTCTCCACCACTTGCTGCACACACAAAGCACCCGAGGATTAGACAATAGACAATAGACAATAGGTGCAGGAGGAGGCCATTCGGCCCTTCGAGCCAGCACCACCATTCAATGTGATCATGGCTGATCATTCTCAATCAGTACCCCGTTCCTGCCTTCTCCCCATACCCCCTGACTCCGCTATCCTTAAGAGCTTTATCTAGCTCTCTCTTGAATGCATTCAGAGAATTGGCCTCCACTGCCTTCTGAGGCAGAGAATTCCACAGATTCACAACTCTCTGACTGAAAAAGTTTTTCCTCATCTCAGTTCTAAATGGCCTGCCCCTTATTCTTAAACTGTGGCCCCTTGTTCTGGACTCCCCCAACATTGGGAACATGTTTCCTGCCTCTAACGTGCCCAACCCCTTAATAATCTTATACGTTTCGATAAGATCCCCTCTCATCCTTGTAAATTCCAGTGTATACAGGCCTAGTCGCTCCAGTCTTTCATTAATTAAGGATTAATAGGATTAAACCCATTTAAATGAGAGCTAGCCTCTCATCTATTTAGTCCTCCCATCGATGGTATAGAACCTGCAAAGACACGCACTTGAAAGACAATGGGAGGACACTGGTAGGGATAAAAGACCGAGGACCCAGAGCAGCCTGCAAAGTGCCCAATTACCTTGCGAGTGATTGGTAGAGTAGTCACCCTTCTCATTAAATGGACACTGGAGTTATTCCGAAGTATAAGTAGCGCCAAATCCTTCATCCCCGTAGTGATTTGACCAAGCGGTGGGATGTGATTCACTTTAGCCTCAACTGTTCCTGTGTGATAGAGAAGTGTTGGAATGAGTGAATGTGGAGAGCTTGAAAGGCAGCAGCTCTAACGCTGTGCCACCGTGCCGCACCTGGCCTGGCCAAGCTGCCCATCAGCGAGTCATGGCGCCAAGCTGGCCATCCGCGAGTCACGGCGCCAGGCGGAAGAGGGCTCTGCCCAAGCTGGCTGCCTGCCCCCTTTCCAGGGTTACGTCCGTGCCCGGATTGGGTAAGAGAGGGACTGGGCGCTGTCCACGGGCACCCTGGGGGCTTTCCCGGACCGCTGGGCACCGCGAGGTGTGGAATGCATCCTTGTAGTGTAAGATAGTTGTAGTAGGAAAATAACTGCAGATGCTGGTACAAATTGAAGGTATCGCAACATGCTGGAATGATATGGTGGTGGGATCTGTTTAGGTTTTAGACAATAGACAATAGACAATAGACAATAGGTACAGGAGGAGGCCATTCGGCCCTTCGAGCCAGCACCGCCATTCAATGTGATCATGGCTGATCATTCTCAATCAGTACCCCGTTCCTGCCTTCTCCCCATACCCCCTGACTCCGTTATCCTTAAGAGCTCTATCCAGCTCTCTCTTGAATGCATAATTGTATTGTGTATGTTATTTTAATATTTTAATAAATATTTTTGATTAATAAAATAAATGTGCCACCCCTTTCTCCGGGAGCTCTGGTTTCCTCCCAAAGATGTACAAATTGGCTTTGGTAACGTTGTAGATTGTCCCTTGTGTGTATTACAGTGCTGGTGTACGGGGTGATCGCGGGTCGGCGCGGACACGGTGGGCAGAGGGGTCTGTTTCCACTCTGGGGCTCTAAAGTCTGACTGCAGGGGGTACGGGGAGAAGGCAGGAACGGGGTACTGATTGAGAATGATCAGCCGTGATCACATTGAATGGCGGCGCTGGCTCGAAGGGCCGAATGGCCTCCTCCTGCATCTATTGTCTATTGTCTATTGAAGAGCAATGGGGACCCAGCGTTGGGGGGGACCGCGACCGTAAGGGAGGGCGGAGGGGGGGGAGAACAAAGGGGGGGGTGGGGCAAACTTTGTAACTTTGTAAGCCCACTTTCCGGATGCCTATTTGTATAGCGTGGGTGAGCAAGCAACGAGTTTCCCTGGGACTTGTCACACGTGACCACAAAGTATTAAATTCAATGTGCCAGCGTTCGGCTGTTGATGGCTATATTTCTGTTTAACCTCCGTCTGAAGAGGAAAGTTCCATCGGGCTGAGGGAACAGTTTCACATCCAGAGGTGTTGCCTTGCCCCTAGAACATCCAAGGGCATTGACAGAGGGACTTGTGTGTTGTGTAACTGGCAGAGGCCACGAGGTCTGGCATCGGTACTTTCAAATACCTCAGCCGAAGGCTGTGGGTTAAAGTTTGTCGTGCACACCAGATATAACAACTTTCACTGTTTGCCACCTTTTGCTTTGAGGAAGGTCTTTCCCGGGGGGAGGGGGGGGGGGGGGAAGGGGGGGGGCGTCAGGCCAGTGGCTACACTACAATCAAGTAAAAAGGCGGCACAGAGGCACAGCTAATCAAACTATTGTCTGCAGAAGGGCCTCGACCCCGAAACGTCACCCATTCCTTATCATATCATATCATCATATCATATCATCATATCATATATATACAGCCGGAAACAGGCCTTTTCGGCCCTCCAAGTCCGTGCCACCCAGTGATCCCCACACATTAACACTATCCTACACCCACTAGGGACAATTTTTACATTTGCCCAGCCAATTAACCTACATACCTGTACGTCTTTGGAGTGTGGGAGGAAACCGAAGATCTCGGAGAAAACCCACGCAGGTCACGGGGAGAACGTACAAACTCCTTACAGTGCAGCACCCGTAGTCAGGATCGAACCTGAGTCTCCTGCGCTGCATTCGCTGTAAAGCAGCAACTCTACCGCTGCGCTACCGTGCCTTCTGTCCAGAGATGCTGCCTGACCCCACTGAGTTACTCCAGCTTTTTGCGATACCTTCGACTCGTACCAGCATCTGCAGTTATTGTCCTACGAAACTATTGTCTCACAGCTCCGGCGACACAATTCACGGTGGCGCGGCAGGAGAGTTGCCGCCTCACAGCGCCAGGGTCCCGGGTTCGATCCTGACTACGGGAGCTTCCGTACGGAGTTTGTTCCTCCCACGGGTTTGTAGGTTAATTGGCCTGGCGTAAAATGTAATCATTGTCCCTCGTGAGTGTTGGGCAGAGTTGCCCCCTCACAGCGCCAGGGACCCGGGTTCGATCCTGACCACAGTTGCATGTCTGTACGGTGTTTGTGCATTCCTCCCGTGACCTTGTGGGTTTCCTCCGGGTGCTCCGGTTTCCTCCCACATCCCAAAGACACGGAGGTTGAATCAGTTAACTGGCACGATAAATTAGCCCGAGTGTGAGGTTGAGTGAGAGAGATGGAGGTGGGAAGTGGGGGAGTTGATTAGAATGAGGTGTGAAAACACAATGGGGTTCATGTGTGTCATTAATTTAAACGGGAAGTTTCTTACGTTTGAGTTTAGTTTATCGTCACGTGCACCGAGGTACAGTGAAAAGCTTTTACTGCGTGCTAGCCAGTCAGCGGAAAGACAATACATGATTACAATCGAGCCGTCCACAGGATGGGTGAAAGTCCTGGATAGAGTGGATGTGGAGAGGATGTTTCCACTAGTGGGAGAGTTTAGGACTAGAGATCATAGCCTCAGAATTAAAGGACGTTCTTTTGGGAAGACGATGAGGAGAAATTTGTTTAGTCAGAGGGTGGTGAGTCTGTGGAATTCTTTGCCACAACAGGCTGTGGAGGCCAAGTCAATGGATATTTTAAAGGCAGAGATAGATAGATTCTTGATTAGTACTGGTGTCAGTGGTTACGGGGAGAAGGCAGGAGAAAGGGGTTAGGAGGGAGAGATAGATCAGCCATGATTGAATGGCGGAGTAGACTTGATGGGCTAATTCTACTCCTATTCCTTATGTCCTTATGACCTTATAAGTGGAATAACATGAGTAATGTTTAGTGCAAGATAGAGTCCAGTAAAGTCCCGATCAAAGATAAAGTAAGAAATGCTGCTGTGGGAGTAGAGATAGAAACATAGAAAATACGTGCAGGCGGAGACCATTCGGCCCTTCGAGCCAGCACCGCCATTCATGGTGATCGTGGCTGATCATCCACAATCAGTAACCCGTGCCTGCCTTCTCCCCATATCCCTTGGTTCCGCTAGCCCCTGGAGCTCTATCTAACTCTCTTTAAAATTCATCCAGTGAATTGGCCTCCACTGCCTTCTGTGGCAGAGAATTCCACAAATTCAAAATTCTCTGGGTGAAAACGTTTTTTCTCATCTTAGTTTGAAATGTCCTCTCCTTTATTCTTAGACTGTGTGTCCCCTGGTTCTGGACTCCCCCAACATTGGGAACATTTTTCCTGCATCTAGCTTGTCCGGTCCTGTTATAATTTTATTCGTTTCTTTAAGATCCCCTCTCGTCCTTCTAAATTTCAATGAATACAAGCCTCGTCTTTCCAATCTTTCCTCATGTGACAGTCCCGCCATCCTGGGGAGTAACCTGGTGAACCTACGCTGCACTGCCTCAATAGCAAGAACGTCCTTCCTCAAATTAGGGAAAGAGTGATTAGATTTAAAAGAGTGGAGGCATTGAAATGCATGATTGCAGACTCACTTCTGTGACCAGCACACAAAGAATCGCCTGGCTTGGGCACCATCTTGGATCATGAAGTTAATGGGTCAGTATGGATTCAGTGGGCCAAAGGGCCTGTTTTCATGCTGTGTATCTCTTTGACACCAACATCTTTGGTCAAAGGCATCTGGATTTAAAAGATGAAGTTAAAGGAAGAAAAGAAAACATTGAACATAGAAAACAAAGAAAATAGGTGAAGGAGGAGGCCATTCGGCCCTTCAAGCCAGCACCATTCATTCTGATCATGGCTAATCATCCACAATCAGTAACCTGTGCCCAACTTCTCCCCATATCCCTTGATTCCACCAGCCCCCATAGCTCCATCTAACTCTTAAATTCATCCAGTGATTTGGCCTCCACTGCAAATTCTCTGTGGCAGAGAATTCCACAAATTCACAACTCTCTGGGTGAAAAAGTTCCTTCTCACCTCAGTTTTAAATGGCTTCCCCTTCATGCTAAGAAGGCGGAGGGTTTTGGAAACATCTCCGAGGTGGAATCTAACTAGGGAGGCAAAAGGGCGGAAATATTTTGCACAATCCCATGGTGGCTGAAGAGCGAAATAATGTTGTGTCAGGTTGAGGAATAGATCTCCGATTGGGATTTAAAAAGGACAACAGAAACTGAACAAGACACAAGGCCATTTGGATCCAATGTGGATCTGCATAGAGGTGAGTGGATGACCATGGATAAGGCAAATGCAGCAGAAATTCAGCCAGTATACAAAAACAGGAGTCTGGCAAAGAAAATGTTCGACTTCTTTAATCTGGAAGTCAGCGAGTTTAGTTTAGTTTAGAGATACAGCGTGGAAATAGGCCCTTCGGCCCACTGAGTCAGCGATCACCCGTACACTAATTCCATCCTACACTCCAGGGTGAATTTACAGGAGTCAATTAACCTGCAAACCTGCACAACTTTGGAATGGTGGAGCATGTAGTTTTCGGAAGGAGATGAGGAGGAATTTCTTTAGTCAGAGGGCGGTGAATCTGTGGAATTCATTGCCACAGACGGCTGTGGAGGCCAAGTCAGTGGATATTTTAAAGGCAGAGATTGATAGAATCTTGATCAGTACGGGTGTCAGGGGTTATGGGGAGAAGGCAGGAGAATGAGGTTGAGAGGTAAAGATAGAGCAGTCATGATTGAATGACGGAGTCGACACGATGGGCCGAATGGCCTAATTCCGTCCCTGTCACTTATGAACCTATGAAACCGAAGCACCTGGAGAAAACCCACACAGTCACGGGGAGAAGGGAGTCAAACTGCGGGCAGACAGGCACCCATAGTCAGAATCGAACCCAGGTCCCTGGCGCTGTGAGGCAACAACTCTACTACTGCGACACCTTGCCGTCCTTCAGAATGGAAGTGAAAGAGATGAAGAATTCAAGAGGGTTAAGGCTAAGGCCGAATTCTGTAAAGTTACCAAAACACAACCAGGCATTTAGTGGGACAAATGCTTGTTAAAAACAGGATCGGTATTTGGTCGCCCTTGATAGTACATACAGTTCTGAGCAACAAAACTAAAGGCACCTCGTGCACTGAATGTTATGGATTTGTGAATAGCATTAAAAAAATACCATTGTAATTGTATACATGATATGAAATGCCCAGTAACCCATACCCTCAAAACAAAACTACAGGGTCAAAACTAAGCTAATAGAAATAGGTAGGAAGGAACTGCAGATACTGGTTCACACTGAAGATAGACACAAAATGTTGGAGTAACTCAATAGGACAGGCAGCATCTTTAGTTAAGTTTAGTTCAGAGATACAGCGTGGAAACAGTCCACCGAGTCCACACCGACCAGCGATCCCCGCACGTACCGCAGCGGTAGAGTTGCTGCTTTACAGCGAATGCAGCGCCGGAGACTCAGGTTCGATCCTGACTACGGGTGCTGCACTGTAAGGAGTTTGTACGTTCTCCCCGTGACCTGCGTGGGTTTTCTCCGAGATCTTCGGTTTCCTCCCACACTCCAAAGACGTACAGGTATGTAGGTTAATTGACTGGGTAAATGTAAAAATTGTCCCTAGTGGGTGTAGGATAGTGTTAATGTGCGGGGATCGCTGGGCGGCGCGGACTTGGTGGGCCGAAAAGGCCTGTTTCCGCGCTGTATATATATGATATGATATGATATGATTAACACTATCCTACTATGAGGGACAATTAACGCATACACTAAGCCAATTAACATACAAACCTGTACGTCTTTGGAGTGTGGGAGGAAACCGAAGATCTCGAAAACCCACGCCGTCACGGGGAGAACGTACAAACTCCGTGCAGACAGCATCTCTGGATAGAAGGAATGGGCGATGTTCAGAGTTGAGACCCTTCTGAAGAAACGTCACCCATTCCTTCGTTCCAGAGATGCTGCCTGTCCCGCTGAGTTACTCCAGCAATTTTGTGTCTATCTAACAAAAATAGGGACTGGTAATAAGAGCTTAGTTCAGAGGCAATGCAGAGGAAGCCTTTGAGGGAAATGGCGTGATTCAACAGGTCAAAGGCTGGCTGCTCAGAGCTTAAGAACATAAGGAACAGTGCACCACTGATGCAACTTTGACCGAAGCTGAACGAGAAATATAAACAGTTAATCATATCACCACAGACATTAACAAAAAAGAGTTGTGATATTTCAAGGAGACTTTTGTGAAGGAAAATTTCCAGAGCTACGTTTCAATGATGCTGCTGTCATGTGGCCTTTATGTTGTAGGGTGCTCTGCCTTAAGTAAACTTCATTCAACCGCTGAACATAAATGAAGAAATGTGCGACACGCATTTGGCTGCTGCAGAGTACAATCACTTATAACAGATTACATTCCAAGCAGGTCAATGCAACTTTCAAACCTCCATAACTGTCAGATGCCAGTTTAAAGTGACGCATGTGCGGTATTATAAGTCAGTAGCACAACTTGTTCCAAAATATATCATGAGATTTTGGCCATCTAAAGAACAAACGTTTGACTGAAGTTAGCTGACCTGCAGTCGGATCCTTGATCCAAGTACTTGACGTCTTGGCATTGGACAGTTGGCTTTTATGACTTGCAGATACTTTTTACAGCATTGTTGGGCCTGTCTCAATCACTCATGCAAAGTGTAAATTTATCATAACCTACAAGAGAGTTTTCTTTCGCAAAGGATGAACAAGTTAACATCTTGGAAGGGATGTTTCCACCGGTGGGAGAGGCCGCAGCCCCAGAATGAAAGGACGTACCTTTGGAGAGGAGATGAGGAGGAATTTCTTTGGTCAGAGGGTGGTGAGACTAGATAGAGCTCTTAAGGATAGTGGAGTCAGGGGGTACGGGGAGAAGGCAGGAACGGGATACCGATTGTGAATGATCAGCCATGATCACATTGAATGGTGGTGCTGGCTCGAGGGGCCAAATGGCCTACTCCTGCACCTATTGTCAATTGTCTATTGCATCCGCTGCTCTAGATGTCAACTTATTTACATCGGCGAAACCAAGCGCAGGCTCGGCGATCGCTTCGCTCATCATCTGCGCTCGGTCCGTGTTGGCCAAACTGGTCTCCCGGTGGCCGAGCACTTCAACTCCTCCTCCTTATCCCAGTCTGACCTTTCTGTCATGGGCCTCCTCCAGTGCCATAGTGAGGCCCACCGGAAATTGGAGGAACAGCACCTCATATTTCGCCTGGGCAGCTTGCAGCCCAGTGGTATGAACATCGACTTCTCCAACTTTAGATAGTTCCTCTGTCCCTCTCTTCCCCTCCTCCTTCCCAGATCTCCCTCTATCTTCCTGTCTCCACCAATATCCTTCCTTTGTCCCGCCCCCCTGACATCAGTCTGAAGAAGGGTCTCGACCCGAAACGTCACCCATTCCTTCTCTCCTGAGAAGCTGCCTGACCTGCTGAGTTACTCCAGCATTTTGTGAATAAATACCTTCGATTTGTACCAGCATCTGCAGTTATTTTCTTATACTATATATATTGTCTATTGTCTATCTGTGGAATTCATGGCCGCAGACGGCTGTGGAGGCCAAGTCAATGGATATTTTAAGGCGGAGTTAGATAGATAGATACTTGATTAGTGCGGGTGTCAGGGGTTATGCGGAGAAGGCAGGAGAATGGGGTTGAGAGTGAAAGGTCGATCAGCCATGATTGAGTGGCGGGGCGGACTTGATGGGCCAAATGGCCGAATTCTGCTCCTGCAACTTGTGAACCTCTGAACGTATAAACTCATACGATACAAAATGGAATTTTGAAGCCTTTGGAATACCTGCAGCAGAGCTGTCTACCCTCATTATTTCTGGAGAACTTAATCAGTCTTTGATCAATACACATCGCAAAATATGTTAATCTGTGAGAGAAATGGAAATTCTAATTTACGGGTCTTTGTGGAGGATAAAGAGGAAAAGCCTGTTCCCATTAAATAATGCGCCTACAAGTATTTTATTTGTTGGTTCAGAAATAAGAGCTCAGCGCCTCACCTTTTATGTAGTTTTCCAATGGGAAAACCCGAGCCACCATCTGCTAAATACAAACCATCTGAAATGTTGGCACTGAGCCTCAAGGTTATAAAACATACCATTAAATAAATGTTTGAATAGTAAAGCAAAAATTAGATGGAGTGGGAAGGCAGAATTTAGCATGACAATATATTAATAATTTTACACAAAGCACTTAACTGTCCATTAAAAAAAACTGAAGCGAAAGTATTTACTTTTTATCCAAACATTGAGAATTTCAAAAAAAGTCCCTATTTTTATGAGCTAGGCTTGACCTTTTAGTTTTAGAAACATCGGAAACATAGAAAATAGGCACAGGTGGAGACCATTCGGCCGTTCGAGCCAGCACCGCCATTCATTGTGATCATGGCTGATCATCCACAATCAGTAAGCCGTGCCTGCCTTCTCCCCATATCCTTTGATTCCACTAGCCCCTAGAGCTCTGTCTAACTCTCTTTTAAATTCATCCAGTGAATTGGCCTCCACTGCCTTCTGTGGCAGAGAATTCCACAAATTCACAACTCTCTGGGTGAAAAAGTTTTTTCTCACCTCAGTTTTAAACGGCCTCTCTTTTATTCTTAGACTGTGTGGCCCCTGGTTCAGGACTACCCCCAACATTGGGAACATTTTTCCTGCATCCAGCTTGTCCAGTCCTTTCATAATTTTATACGTCTCCATAAGATCCCCTCTCATCCTTCTAAACTCCAGTGAATACAATCCCTGTCTTTCCAATCTTTTGTTTTGGGGGAAAGTATTGCTAGTATTTCGTATCGTGTACGCAAAACGAACTTATTTTTTACGGTATTCACAAATCCATTACATTCAGTGAACGAGATGCATTTCGTTTTGCTGCTCAGAACTGTACCTGAGGCTTCCAAATGCCTGCTGTTTTTAACAAGCATTTCTCCCACCAGATATTCTTAACATTTAGAGTCAAATAAATTCCTCTTTAGTGCCTTGCAAATTGTAAACTTAAACTGCACTCGGTACCATTATTGGGCAGCACGGTGGCGCAGTGGTAGAGCTACTGCCTTACAGCGCCAAAGACCCGAGTTCGATCCTGACTACAGGTGCTGTCTGTATGGAGTTTGTACGTTCTCCCCGTGACCCGCATGGATTTGCCCCGAGATCTTCGGTTTCCTCCCACACTCCAAAGAAGTACAGGTTTGTAGGTTAATTGGCTTGGTGTAAATGTATAAAATTGGCCCTAGTGTGCGTAGGATGGTGTCAGTGTGCGGGGATCGCAGGTCGGTGTGGACTTAGTGGGCCGAAGGGCCTGTTTCCGCATTGTACTTCTAAACTAAACTCAACTAAACATGCAAAATCCCAATGATGTCCTCATCTGTAAACACTGTAGGTGCATGCAGTGGCTATTTCCCGAAACTTCAAACAAATGTGTATCGTTCATGCGAAACATGATGAAGGACACTCCACTTTTACGACATAATTGCTCTGATTTCCATGCTTAAAGGGACTGAAAAGGAATGGAAATTCAGCTGATGTCTGGCCATTCTTGGTATTCCAGTTGAGGCAGAAGATTGAAACTGTGGAGAGTTTCATATATTCATACAAAAATTGGGCGGCACGGTGGCACAGCGGCAGAGTTGCTGCCTTACAGCGCCAGAGACCCCGGTTCCACCCTGACTACGGGTGCTGTCTGTATGGAGTTTGTCCGTTCTCCCTGCAACCGTGTGGGGTTTTTTCTGGTGCTCTGGTTTCCTCCCACACTCTAAAGACGCACAGGTTTGCAGGTTAATTGGGTTCGGTAAAATTAGTAAGTTGTCCTTAGTGTGTGCAGGATTGTTTAATATACAATAGACAATAGGTGCAGGAGGAGGTCATTCGGCCCTTTGAGCCAGCACCCCTATTCAATGTGATCATGGCTGATCATTCTCAATCAGTACCCCGTTCCTGCCTTCTCCCCATACCCCCTGACTCCGCTATCCTTAAGAGCTCTATCTAGCTCTCTCTTGAATGCATTCAGAGAATTGGCCTCCACTGCCTTCTGAGGCAGAGAGTTCCACAGATTCACAACTCTCTGACTGAAAAAGCTTTTCCTCATCTCTGTTCTAAATGGCCTACCCCTTATTCTTAAACTGTGGCCCCTGGTTCTGGTTTGTGTGATAGGTTAGTGTGCGGGGATCGCTGGTCGGCGCGGACTCGGTGGGCCGAATGGCCTGATTCCACACTGTATCTCTAAACAAAATCTCAAAACTAAATTAAACTAATGGGAATAAAATGGATCATGTACAATCTTTGGCCAAAACCCAAGGGAACTGACATTGAATTGAATTGGGATTTCCTGAAAATGGGAACACTTTTGTAAAGATCTGCACAATGACAAGCTAAAAGAAAAACTTTGTTCTTAAAGTTTAGCTTCGAGTCTTCTTAGGAATTTTGGTTTCATCCATGGTTAGATATTCAAGCACAAGCGATTACAGATGTTGGAATCTTGAGGGAAACACAAAATGCGGGTACAATCACAATATTTAAGAAGAATTTAGACAAGTACATAGATAGGATAGGTTTGGAGGGATATGGGTCAAACGCAGATAGGTGGAACGAGTGTACATTACTCCAGCATTTTGTGTCCACCTTCGCTGTAAAGCAGCATCTGCAGTTCCTTCCGACGTATGTTCTTGTCGTTGTACATGTGTTCTTGTGAAGATAGTATGAAATACAACAGTCGTATGTATAAACTCGTTCGGCATTTGCCCAACAATGTAGGTTAATTGACTGGATAAATGTAAAAATTGTCCCTAGTGTGTGTAGGATAGTGTTAATAGTGTTAGTGTGCGGGGATCACTGGGCGGCGCGGACTTGGTGGGCCGAAAAGGCCTGTTTCCGCCCTGTATCTGAAATATGAAAAAATATGAAACAAAACATATATCCCGTGAACTTCAAGGGGCAATGGAACAGTGAGCTGAGAGAAAGAATCAATATTATTGCTCTGAAAAAGGCATAGATTCAAATTACTTTGAGAAGTGCGCTTTTTCTTTGGAATTGATTAAGAAGTGTGGATATGTGCGTGGGATGCATGAAACTCTTTATTTTTATCAAATCAAATGAAATATTTGTTACAGTGAAATCCGATTATACTGCTTCATGTCACAATCAATTACCAGTCAGTATCAAAACCCATTTCCTATTCAGATGTCTGTAGTTGATCCCATCATAAGCCACGCTAAATGTTTCTAGTTCAAAGCACCTCAGTTTGGACACCAGAATTTAAAAAGTACCTTCAAATTGCTTCGTTCTTCACCAGATATTAACGACCGAAATGAAATACGAGTTTGCGAACAATCCTGACACCAAGTTCCTTTAAGTTTCTTTTACCGTTGTATAATTTTCTCTTTCTCACCCCCGTTCATTCATATGCTAAACCTGCGATTTTAGTTTTAGAACCTGCTATATCTTCACCCGCTCTTATAAGTCTTACTGGGCACCTACTTCCCCAAGCATCTCCTAGCGACTGCTAGCAACTTGCTGCTTTTAAATGGCTGTATAAATATATATATCTGCTCAAGCTCATATACCCTCTTCGAGAGAAAAAATACCTGTTATTTCTTACTCCATCAAAGCATAAAAGGGAATCAATTACTTTATCTATAAATACCTCCTTTATTGAAGTTGATAACACTGGAGGATCCAGGTCAAAACCTCACTCTAATATCTTCTGAATGATATGTTTAGTGTCCACGGTTCTGTACTTAATCGGAAAAAGATAACCAAAATATGTCATAACTACTACTGTGCACTGGAAACCATTTCACTTTTCAAAGTCTTTTATTCTATTTACTTTCAAAGTCTAGGTTAAAGCATTGTTAGGAAATTTCAAGCCAGCATTTTACAGCTACCATCAGAAAAATTAAGTCGGTACGCATTGTAGAACATCATTGCTTACCATTATGTACCAATGCACACAACTTGAGTTATCAAAGGCATTTATTAGTTAGTTAGTTAGAGGGGCAAAGAATGTAGGCTTCCTGCTGGTATAATTCACTATCGGCTACATCCTCAATAAACAATGAAAATGTTTCTTTATGCACCTGTCTTTTTTCCCTCAGTCTTTCCACTGAAAAGACTGTGCATTTTTTGTGGTATGTTTTGCATCTTGTTATTTACACAACAGCGATTTGCTAATCGGACTTTAGCAAATCGTGAATCATGAATGATCTGTCAGGACTACATTTCTGAATTGACTGAGGGAAGTTATTTTCTTTACCTGGTCACTGGGCTATATTCAGCTCTCAATTAAGGCAGATAAACTTATCTACTCAGCCCACGTCCCATTCAGTTTTTACAGACCCTTTATTCCTCGTGTTACGCTTGTGTATCATTTTGTTAAAAAGTTGTGCATTCACTCCATCGGTCAAATTATAAAAAAGCAAAACAAAAAAAAAGTGCTACGACATTTCATAATAATCTTTCCGGGGATTTTTGGCCAGGTCACTAATTTACGCGTCGTCTCGTCACGACCCGATTTGTTCACTTTAACAGTTGATCGCAATTAAGCACTTCAGACCGGCAATCATGTACTCCCAGTTTGTCTTTCGTTTAACAACAGTTGGACAAGCACCAAAGCTTGGAAGGCTTATGTTCGACACATGTGTTGCCTGATCGAGTTCCCACTATCGTTTGAGATGAAGATCCGTTTTGGTGTTTTTTGTGGGGTTTTTTTGCCTTGCTTCATTTAAAATGTCAAAAGTTGAGCACAAGATGAGAGTTCAGTTCAGTTCAGTTCGCGAGGCCGTCCTCACCACAACTTAGCGTCTCCGTAGGTGTTGCGGGGGACAGACATGAGCTTCTCGTCGCAAGTCACCTTGGCGTCGTGCAAGGTGCTGTACCAGACCATCCCCGTAGGTCTGGTCTCCTCCATTCGACAGATGAAGTAGAGAACTGAGTCCACCAGGCTCTGAATATAGTCACTGCGGAGCAATGATGCACAGTGGTCACCTATGCTGTCCAGTCGTTTTAGAATCAAGTGCGCTTTTCTGTGGCGAGAAATGAAAGAGGAAGGAAAAGGCAGATGTGATTACAATATTCTGTCATTGTTTTGCAATGGAGATTTGAGCTTAATATTTTCACTTCCATATTTCACGATTAGCTCTCAACACAAAACCATGCCAGAGACCCGGGGCATCGATCGACCCTCACTACGGCAATCATGTACTTCCAGTTTGTCTTTCGTTAAACAACAGTTGGACAAGCACCAAAGCTTGGAAGCGAACTCTGTCAGTACAGAGTTTGTACGTGTCTCCCCGTGACCTGCGTGGGTTTTCCCCCGGGTGCTCTGGTTTACTCCCACAATCCAAAGGCAGGTACAGGTTTGTAGGTTAATTGGCTTCGGTAAAGATTGCAAATTGTCCCTCGTGTGTAGGACAGTGCTAGTGTTTGGGGATCGCTGGTCGGTGTGGACTCGGAGGGCCGAATGGCTTATTTCCGCACTGTATCTTTTAACTAAACTGAACTAAAATAGATATAAAAGAAAATAGACCCCGTAGCTACATTAGTTTAGAGAAATGTGAGGTGTTGCATTTTGGGAAATCTATCAAGGGCAGGACCTACACAGCGAATGGTAGGGGACTGGGGAGTGTTGTAGAGCAGAGGGATCTAGGAGTGCAGATGCATGGTTCCTTGAATGTGGAGTCGCAGGTAGATCGGGAGGTCAAAAAGGCTTTTGGCACATTGGCCTTCATCAGCCAGAGTATTGAGTATAGAAGTTGGGAGGTCGTTGCAGTTGTATAAGACGTTGGTGAGGCCACATTTAGAGTATTGTCTTCAGTTCTGGGCGTCGTGTTATAGGAAAGGTGTTGTCAAGTTGGTAAGGGTACAGCGAAGAATTACGAGGATGTTGCCAGGACTAGAGGGTGTGAGCTATAGGGAGAGGTTGAGTAGGCTGGGACTCTATTCCTTGGAGCACAGGAGGATGAGGGGTGATCTCATAGAAGTGTTTCAGATCGTAAGAGGAATAGATCGGGTAGATGCACACTCTTGCCCGGAGTAGATGAATCGAGGACTAGAGGGCATAGGTTTAAGGTCAAGGGGAAAGGATTTAATAGGAATCCGAGGGGTAATTTTTTCACACAAAGGGTGGTGGGTGTATGCAACGAGCTGCCGGAGGAAGTAGTTGAGGCAGGGACTATCCCAGCATTGAAGAAACAGTTAGATGGGTACAAGGATAGGACAGGTTTGGAGGGATATGGATCAAGCGCAGGGAGGTGGGACTAATGTAGCTGGGACATGTTTGCCAGTGTGGGCAAGTTGGGCCGAAGGGCCTGTTTCCACACTGTATCACTCTATATGTACAGAGAGCTTTAAACAGAGCGTAAACGTTATTCCGTTATCACGTGTCTGTCATGTGGCCGCCATTGGTGGAGCGGGAGCACGTGGCCGCTGGCGGGGTGAGGTCACGTGGGGGCGCGGGGCGGTGAAGCCACCCTTTGTCCCTGATTTGGGAGTGAGGAAGTTGGCAACCCTATCTAGAACGGAGACAGTGGCGGATAGGCAACCCACTGCCCCACTGTGTGCTTTGGATTGATCAGTCGCCAGCTTTCCATTACTTGTAAAAGAAAATTGAGTACGAACTAGCTGGGGGCAGAGGGAAGAAACATTCAGTAGTGTTTCCCAAATCTGCTTTGGAACACAGACATCCCCTTACTGAGGTGTGACTGCCAAACTGTTCCTGCTGCTCCTTTGAAACTTACCAAAAGTCAACCACTGCACGGGAAAATTCCACATAAGGAAATTATTTGGTTTTCCTTAGTTACTTAAATATTGTGCATCAACATCTCACACTTCCAGCTCCTTGAACTACTCTTTATTTGTGCTACTGGTATACAGTTATGCAACTTTCACACAAAGGGTGGCGGGTGCACGGAACAAGCTGCCAGAGGAGGTGGGAATGAAAACTGCGGACGCTGGTTTAAATCGAAGGCAGACACAAGATGCCGGAGTAACTCAGCAGGTCAGGCAGCATCTCTGGAGAGAAGGAATGGGTGACGTTCTAGGTCGAGATCAGTCTGAAGAAGTGTCTCGACCTGAAACCTCACCCATTCCTTCTCTCCAGAGATGCTGCCTGACCTGCTGAGTTACTCCAGCATCTTGCGTCCGGCAGAGGAGGTGTAAAAAGCTGGAGTAACTCAGCGGGACAGGCAGCATCTCTGGAGAGAAGGAATGGGTGACGTTTCGGGTTGAGACCCTTCTTCAAGAAACAGTTGCAGGTACATGGATAGGTCAGGTTTGGAGGGATATGGGCCAAACGCAGGCAGGTGGGACTAGTGTAGCTGGGACATGTTGGCTGGTGCGGGCAAGTTGGGCCAAAGGGCCTGTTTCCACACTGTATCACTCTCTGACTCAATAACTCTCATTGGTTTCCTCAGCCTTGAATTCACCTTAAATTTTTAGAAATTATAGGAACATTCGGTACCGTTAATTACAGATGCATTTGACAAAATCTAAGGTGTAACAATGAATTTATTTTCCATGTGTTATAACCAAATCAACCCTTGGAATCAAAGAGCTTTTAATTTTTTTCAAGGAAAGAGATCTGTTTCCATTTTTTTTGATGGTTCGTGAAATTTTTAACGCAAGAGGTTTATGGACATCACACTAAGGGAGATAATTAAGGTCATAAGGAATGGGAGTAGAATTCGGCCATTCGGCCCATCAAGTCTACCCCGCCATTCAATCATGGCTGATCTATCTCTCCCTCCTAACCCCATTCTCCTGCCTTCTCCCCATAACCTCTGACACCCGTTCTAATCAAGAATCTATATATCTCTGCCTTAAAAATATACACTGACTTGGCCTCCACAGCCTTCTTAGTTTAGTTTAGTTTCGTTTAGAGATACAGTATGGAAACAGGCCCTTCGGCTCACCAGGTCTACACTGACCAACTTCATCTGCACTAGTACACGAGCACTATTGTACAGACTGGAGACAATTTACAATCACTGGAACTTGCTGCAAACACTGGGATCTTAAGTAAAAAACAAACTAATGGAAGAACTCAGCAGATCAGGCAACATCTGTGGAGGGAGATGGACAATCTTCTGTGCCTGCTCGCGATCCAAATCTCTCCATCCCCTGAATCTCTATTTGTCGATCTAAACATCTCTTGAATGCCACTCTTATATCCGGCTCCATAATCTATCTTCTGACTGATCAGTCTGAAGAGGGGTCCCGACCGAAAAAAATACAAGCCAAATTCTTTAAATTCATAGTGTAGGACAGAACTGCAGATGCTGATTTACACCGATGCTGCAGTAACTCAAAACATCACCCTTTCCTTCCACCCAGAGATGCTGCTTGAGTTACTCAAGCATTTTGTGTCTATCTTCTTTAAATTCACGCTCAAACAAGTACAGACTTAAAGACAGAGTGTGGTTGTTGTAAAGACAGTATCTATTAAACCATTGTAATATTTTTTTTGTAAAGCATCAAGCAATTTTCATGATAACAACAAACCTGAGAAACAAAAATAAGATTGTGTGAATAAATCTTCGCAGTCACCATTTTGACAGCTAACGAGTTAATTATGTCAGAATGATTGGGCCAATTCACGGTAATTAATCGCATCCAGCATTTCAGGGTCAGTAGTCAGAGGCTCGAGAAGGAAATAACATTGGTGCTCTCAAAGAATCTCAACGACATTTCTCAACGCATGACTCAACTAGAACTCACAAAAGATGACAAGGAGTTGTTTATTACAAGTGAAAGCAAGCTACTGGTGATGACACAACACAACATGGTGCAAGAAAGTACTCTGAACAAGTTACAACAACTATGGGTATTCATTCACAAAATGCTGGAGTAACTCAGCGGGTCAGGCAGCATCTCAGGAGAGAAGGAACGGATGGGTGACGTTTCGGGTCGAGACCCTTCTTCAGAAGAGGTTTTTAACCCCATATCTGAGAAGGGATGCCACTAGATTTGGAGAGGGGCTACAGGAGGTTTACGACAATGACCCTGGGGCTTGATTGGGTTAATGCACAGGAGTCGTTTGACAGCTCTGGCCCTGTACACACTGGAGCTTAGAAGGATGAGGGGGGAAACGCACTCATTGAAACGCACCGAATAGAGCTTAGCCTCAATAGCCAAATAGCCTCAATGAAACGTACCGACTTAGATAGAGCTCTTAATGATAGTGGAGTCAGACAATAGACAATAGACAATAGGTGCAGGAGGAGGCCATTCGGCCCTTCGAGCCAGCACCGCCATTCAATGTGATCATGGCTGATCATTCACAATCAGTACCCCGTTCCTGCCTTCTCCCCATACCCCCTGACTCCGCTATCCTTAAGAGCTCTATCTAGCTCTCTCTTGAATGCATTCAGAGAATTGGCCTCCACTGCCTTCTGAGGCAGAGAATTCCACAGATTCAAATCTCTCAGAACTGAAAAAGATTTTCCTCATCTCAGTTCTAAATGGCCTACCCCTTATTCTTAAACTGTGGCCCCTTGTTCTGGAAACTGGGGGTATGGGGAGAAGGCAGGAACGGGGGTACTGATTGTGGGTGATCAGCCATGGTTACGGTGAATGGCGGTGCTGACTCTAAGGGCCGAATGGCCTCCTCCTGCACCTATCGTCTATTGTCTATTGAATGATGAAAAAGTCTTGATAGAGTGGATGTGGGAGAGAAACTTGGGGTATACACAGAGAGCAGGCAGCAATTGTGTTGAGAGGGGCAGAAAAGGTCTCTGGAAAGCCTTGGAAAGCAGCCAAGTCTGTGCTGGACAACATGGCTCCAGCGTGTGAGCAAAACCTGGCGTGGGTGCAGGCAAATCTCCAGGTACGATGCCGTTCAAAGCATTCTCAAGGCAGCTACAGTTGGCCGCCCTTGTAGATATTTTTCTCATTCTGCTTTTGTTTTCCATCGGTTTTATCGGCCTTTCATATGTCGAGAAATATGCATTTTTTAACTATTTTTTTATTTCCTGGCAAAACGTTGACAAGGCCTCGTCCTTAGTCGCCCACAGACCATGGCTTATGGACCACAATTACTAACGTCCCTCTCCACAAGCCAGCGATGTTTAACCCATTGGCCTACCTGTGATAAGACACAAACTGCTGGAGCGATTCAGCAGGACAGGCAGCATCTCTGAATAGGAGGAATGGGTGGCGTTTCAGGCCGAGACCCTTCTTCACACCGAAGAAGGTAAAAAGGGAAAGCCAGTAAAGTCCGATCAAAGAAAGTTCGAGGGTCACTAATAAGGTAGATAGTAGTTCAGGTCTGCTCTCTGGTTGTCATCCTAAGGTCATAAGTGATAGGAGCAGAATTAGGCCATTTGGCCCATCAAGTCTACCCCACCATTCAATCATGGCGATCTATCTCTCCCTCCTGACCCCATTCTCCTGCCATCTCCCAATAACCCCTTACACCCACATGGGAGAACATTAGCAATCTGTTCAGACTGAAGAAGGGTCTCCACTTGAAATGTCACCCATTCCTTTTATCCAGTGATGCTGCCTGTCCCGCTGAGTTACTCCAACATTTTGTGTCTATCCTCGATGTAAACCAGCGACTGCAGTTTCTTCCTACACATTTCGACCTACCTGTGATAACGTAATTCCTTCGTTTAGACTTGATGGGCCAAATGGCCTTATTCTGCCCCTAAAACGTATTAACTTATGAAGGAAACCAGGTTAGCTTGTTGGTAACATGGGCGCCTGGGAACTTGAAGCAGTCTACCATCTCCACAGCAGCTTAGTTGATCAGGACAGGTATGTGTTCACCCCCTCTTCCCTTAACCTTTATGCCTTAAGATGGCGCCCAACCCGGGCGACTATCTATCTGCATGCTAACCACAGAAGCAGATCTACAATCACACATTACAATCGCTCCACACTCCTAAATCTCCCGCTCTTCCAACAACATCTCTTACTTAGGGGAAAAAAAACTGCAGATGCTGTTAAAATCAAAGGTAGACACAAAATGCTGGAGTACCTCAGGCAGCATCTCTGGAGAGAAGGAATGGGTGACGTTTCGGGTCGAGACCCTTCTTCAGAAACGTCACCCATTCCTTCTCTCCTGAGATGCTGCCTGTCCCGCTGAGTTACTCCAGCATTTTGTGTCTAACATCTCTCACTTTCTGTAAATGGCTCGATTGTTTTCGAGCTTTCACGCAGCAAAAAGCTTTTCACTGTACCTCGGTACACGTGACAATAAAACTAAACTGAGAACTGAACTTTTTTTTAACATTGTTCCCTCACTTTCTACATCCAGAGAGCAATTAGAAAACACTGACACCATACATTTAATAGCCTCATTAAGGAACCGCTAAGTATTAGAAGCAACAGAAACCAAGGATCGCAGCTGATGACAGTTTCACAATGTGAATTGTTACCTTGTGACATTATCTTTCCTTCTCTACGTTTTTTCTCCACCGTTCTGGCAAACCCCCTTATCAAATCTCTTGTGAAATTCTAGCTAAGCGATACGCAAAACATTCCCTCCATTCAACAGGCCTGTTACAGGCTCAAAGGACTTTGATAACGATTTGCGTTAAGTCTCAACTACTTTTCAAAGGCTGAGTTGGTTTGAATTGTAGCCTTTGTTCGGTTTTAAAGCATTTGCATTCTTACCTTTGTAATATTCTCTCTAATCTTTTACCCACCGATGCCAAACTTGGCAGGTTGTTAAATCTGAATAGCGGATTTCTGACTTCTACCATTTTAGATCTGAATAATATTTATTGTATTCCAATCATTTTGAGCGAGCCCTATAATTAAAGTGCCTGCTGGAAATGGAGTCTCGGCAACACTGATTCTCCGCCATGAATATTCTATTTGCCTGGCTCGGGCTGCTTGTGAATATTCAAGCAATCAATCTTCTGTTAAAATTAATTTCCCTTTAATCAACCTTCGCTGCAAGCCAGCACGCGCGATGTCATTTAAACCTACCGCAGAGACTCACGTGTGAGAAAGATCTGGGTGCTTTGTCTGCTAATTTGCTCTAAGTGTTTTCTTATGTGGCTGAGGTACAGTGAACACACTTCCCTCTCACACGCCCACCCCCTTTGCTCTCTCTAGCCCCTTTCTGTCTGTGTGTTCTTTGGCAAGGTTCTCCTAATGAATCGCGCTGCTTATGTGATCGACTGCAATTACTCTTGAGGTAATGGGATCGCTGTTGGAGGCAGCGTAGGATTATCGGAGGCTGTGGGGAATTCATTCCATTCGCCCCAAAGCATTTCGATCGCACATACTTCGAATTGTGGACATATCAGGTTTCAATACACTGCCTTTTAAATAAAACAGCACTGTAGATCTGTGGTGTAGGAAGGAACTGCAGATGCTGGTTTAAACCGAAGATAGACACAAAATGCCGGAGTAACTCAGCGGGACAGGCAGCATCTCTGGAGAGAAGGAATGGGTGACGTTTCGGGTCGAGACCCTTCCTCAGAGTCATTTAGACCGACCCGTGATAAGGTAGTTCCTTCGTTTAGTTTATTAGTTCGTTTATGGGCACGTGTACCAATTCTAAATTGCCCCGAATGTTAGTGTGTGGGGTGATCACCAGTCAATAGACAATAGACAATAGGTGCAGCAGGAGGCCATTTGGCCCTTCGAGCCAGCACCGCCATTCAATGTGATCATGGCTGATCATTCTCAGCATGGACTCGGTGGGCCGAAGGGCCTGTTTCCCGACTGTATCTCTAAAGTCTAAAGGGACTTGCTAATAATAACTGTCTGGTAACAAAACTACCTGGCAAAATCTGTTGTCTCAGATTTCTCAGTGGAGAAGTTCAGAGATAATCTCAGCTTCCTTCAGTGCAGATTTTGCCAAGTTTTCGCATGTAACTGAAACAAATATCAGCAGTCATTCCCAATGCCAGAAGTCTCTTATTGCATTCCGTGCTGAATCACCAGTGTGAACGGCATGAGTTACAACATTTGAACAGTTTCCCATTGCCTTGAGTTGACTGCTCACCTCATTCTGCGTTGCTATCTCACTATTATCATGCAAACCACCGTCTCGGGCCAAGTCAGAAGAACTCCGATGAAGTCATTGCAGCTTTGTAGACAGTAAATATATATATTTTTAACATTCTGTGCCTATGGGCACCGCTGATAGAAATAATCAGGATCGGCCCATGAAAGACAGCTTACAATGTCATCACAGACGACACAATGTGCATGGAGGAACATAGAAAGTAGGTGCAGGAGTAGGCCATTCGGCCCTTCAAGCCTGCACCGCCATTCAATATGATCATGGCTGATCATCCAACTCAGTATCCCCTACCTGCCTTCTCTCCATACCCCCTGATCCCTTTAGCCACAAGGGCCACATCTAACTCCCTCTTAAATATAGCCAATGAACTGGCCTCAACTACCTTCTGTGGCAGAGAGTTCCACAGATTCACCACTCTCTGTGTGAAAAAAAACTTTATCATCTCGGTCCTAAAAGAACTGCAGATGCTGGGTTAAGCCGAAGACAGACACAAAATGCTGGATGAATTCAGCGGGTCAGGCAGCGTCTCTGGAGAGGAGGAGCACAGCAGGTGACGTTTCGGGTCGAGACCATTCTTCTGATCCGTCTGAGGAAGGGTCTCGACCGAAAATGTTACCTTTTCTCCAGAGATGCTGCCTGACCCGCTGAGATACCCTGGCCTCTTGTGTCTGTCAATAGGCAACACAATGTTATTTCTGCAACGTTTCTATTAATATTTTCACTGGGGCTTCAACTTGTGAGTCTTTTCACGACCTGGGCGGCACGGTAGCGCAGCGGTAGAGTTGCTGCTTTACAGTGAATGCAGCGCCGGAGACTCAGGTTCGATCCTGACTACGGGTGCTGCACTGTAAGGAGTTTGTACGTTCTCCCCGTGACCTGCGTGGGTTTTCTCCGAGATCTTCGGTTTCCTCCCACACTCCAAAGAAGTACAGGTATGTAGGTTAATTGGCTGGGTAAATGTAAAAATTGTCCCTAGTGGGTGTAGGATAGTGTTAATGTACGAGGATCGCTGGGCGGCACGGACTTGGTGGGCCGAAAAGGCCTGTTTCCGGCTATATATATATGATATGATATGATATGGTTGTAAAAACGCAATTGGTCCTAAAACCAATTGGATGTCCTGCTGCTGTTAATGTGGCTCGGTGGCGCAGCGGTAAAGTTGCTGCTTCGCAGCGCCAGAGACCCGGGTTCGATCCTGACTACGGGTGTTTATTCACAAAATGCTGGAGTAACTCAGCAGGTCAGGCAGCATCTCAGGAGAGAAGGAATGGGTGACGTTTCGGGTCGAGACCTTGCCTTCTCTCCTGAGATGCTGCCTGACCTGCTGAGTTACTCCAGCATTTTGTGAATAAATACCTTCGATTTGTACCAGCATCTGCAGTTATTCTCTGACTACGGGTGCCGTCTGTACGGAGTTTGAACGTTCTCCCCGTGACCTGCGTGGGTTTTCTCCTAAATCTTCCGTTTCCTCCCACGCTCCAAAGACGTACAGGTTTGTAAGTTAATTAGCTTGGAATAAATGTAAAACTGTCCCTAGTGTGTAGGATAGTGTCGATGTGCGGGGATCGCTGGTCGGTGCGGACTCAGTGGGCCGAATGTCCTGTTTCCACTCTGTATCTCTGAAAGCAAAATTAAAACTAAATCTCATTGAAGGTCACTGTCTTCAAGGTCTTTTTCTTTCATGTTTTTACATTGTCTCCTTGTCCAAAATCCAGAAGCAAAGGGCACTTGGTGGTGGTGGTGGCCGGGGGAGGGGTGAGGGAGGGGAGCTGGGGAGGATTGCACGGGGCATGTATGTCGGATGGCACCAAAGGAAAGCCCAAAGAATTTGCACACTTTCAAGCCGCTAATCTTGAAAAAATTAACACAAGCACCAAGAGGCAAGAGTGTGTATTTGTCATATGTCCCAGACAGAACAATGAAATTCTTACTTGAAGCACCACCACGCAATATGTAAACATGGTTTTCTGGAAACAATATAGTAAACGAGAAAAAAAGTTCAGTGTGCGTATGAACACGCACACACACACATATATATACATATGCACACACACACGCGCGCACACACACACATATATATATATATATACACGCACGCACACATACACACACATATATATATATGTGTACATAGACACACATACATACATATACACACACACATATATATATATACATACACACACAAACACATATACTGTGTGTATATATATATATATACATATACACACACACGCATACACACATATATACTGTGTATATATAAACACACACACACACACACACATATATATATATATACATGCGCACACACACATATACTATACATATATATATATTATATACACATCATAAACATACACATTATATATACATACACACACACACATATACACACATACACACACGCATCTATATATACATACACACACACATATATATATTATATGCATATCATATATACATTATATATATTTGTGTATGTGTGTGCGTGTGTGTATAATATATATATATATATGTGTGTGTGTGTGTGTGTGTGTGTGTGTGTGTGTGTGTGTGTATATGCATATATAGATGTGCGTGTGTGTATATATATGTGTGTGTGTATATAATATATATATATTATATACACATCATCAGCATACACACGCACACACCTCCATAAACATCAACTGCTATATTTGACTATTTTCTGTTGTGCTGCTTGCAACAAATCGCCACAGATATCCTTTGAATCCTGGTCCCAGATGCTTGACTTCCGTTGATAAGATATATTATTAGCTGAGGCTCTCAATAAATAGCAGGGCAGGTTGTTTTTGGTTATTAAACATGCAAGGACGAGTCTTGTTGACCAGAGGCTGTTGTCAGAGCTCTGTTTCAACAACATATATTACTTTTCCAATTGTACTATCAGCAGTTTTGAACTTCAGAGATTTTACAGCCAAAGCAGATTTTGCTAACTGGAACTGGTGATTTTCTCACGGTTAATCGTAAGGTTAAAATGGGAGCTTAAAATTAGAATTAAAAATGATTAAACCAAGGACTGGCACTTTTTTAGTTTAGTTTAGTTTAGTTTTAGAGATACAGCGTGGAACAATAGACAATAGACAATAGGTGCAGGAGTAGGCCATTCAGCCCTTCGAGCCAGCACCGCCATTCAATGCGATCATGGCTGATCACTCTCAATCAGTACCCCGTTCCTGCCTTCTCCCCATACCCCCTCACTCCGCTATCCTTAAGAGCTCTATCCAGCTCTCTTGAAAGCATCCAACGAACTGGCCTCCACTACCTTCTGAGGCAGAGAATTCCACACCTTCACCACTCTCTGACTGAAAAAGTTCTTCCTCATCTCCGTTCTAAATGGCCTACCCCTTATTCTTAAACTGTGGCCCCTTGTTCTGGACTCCCCCAACATTGGGAACATGTTTCCTGCCTCTAATGTGTCCAATCCCCTAATTATCTTATATGTTTCAATAAGATCCCCCCTCATCCTTCTAAATTCCAGTGTATACAAGCCCAATCGCTCCAGCCTTTCAACATACGACAGTCCCGCCATTCCGGGAATTAACCTAGTGAACCTACGCTGCACGCCCTCCATAGCAAGAATATCCTTCCTCAAATTTGGAGACCAAAACTGCACACAGTACTCCAGGTGCGGTCTCACCAGGGCCCGGTAAAACTGTAGAAGGACCTCTTTGCTCCTATACTCAACTCCTCTTGTTATGAAGGCCAACATTCCATTGGCTTTCTTCACTGCCTGCTGTGCCTGCATGCTTCCTTTCACCGAGTCCGTACCGAGCAGCGATCCCCGCACATTAACACTATCTTACACACACCATTGGCAATTTTACATTTATACCAAGCCAATTAACCTATAAACCTGTGCATCGGTGGAGTGCAGGAGGAAACCGAAGATCTCGGAGAAAACCCACACAGGTCACGGGGAGAACGTGCAAACTCTGTACAGACAGCACCGGCAGTCAGGATAGAACCCGGGTCTCCGGCGCTGCAAGGCAGCAAATCTCCCGCTGCGCCACCGTGCCGCACCTCAATGAATAACCAATAAATACATTCATAAAACGAACTTGCGGTAAATGCCAGTTTCAGGCTGGTAGCTTTGCACGTTGTATTTTTCATGGTGCCAGGGGCAAATTAGTGCAGCTTTGTGAACTGCCAAGATTATCAAGGCAGAGTTCCAGAGACCAACAGATGGTGCATCTTTTAGACTCACAAGTTAAACAGAAAGAATAGTGAAGCATGACCGAATCACACATACTTATCCCTTGTTAATGGAGCACTTTAACGTAATGCATTCATCACGATATTTAATTACAGAGTCGCCTACAATCACACTGAGAGCTGACCGATTTGGGGATTTTTGTGAATGGGTTTAACAGCAGTGATTGTTTCTCGTCCTGTGCCGCTGAAACACAATCCGCTGGAACAAAAGGACATGTTTAGTATCATCCCGAGAAGGAGAGACTTTGAAATACAGCGCAGGGGGGGCTGCATGGGCAAACAGATCAGCCAAAACAATTAGTTTGTGTGACGGGTTGGGCCAAAGATACCAGAGGAGAAAGACGAACTCGCCTATACTGCAGTGTAGTACGCAAAGGAGCATAACGTCCGCCATTTTAGTAGGCAAAACCTGCCTCTCGTAGTGTAATCAGTGTTTTTGGGGAACTATGTGTGATGATACCATAAAAATGCAGAATATATCTCATCTATCAATTATTTTTCTTTTAAAATGTTTCTGCAAGTTTCTGCCTACTAAATGGCGCCATGACATACTAAGGTTTTTAGGATCGAGTGGTCTATCTTGCTCTACTCTATTATCTTTGGTCTGGGCTACATCTATAATTCATTGCAAAACATAGAAACATAGAAAATAGGTGCAGGAGTAGGCCATTCGGCCCTTCGAGCCAGCACCGCCATTCAATATGATCATGGCTGATCATCCAGAATCAGTACCCCATTCCAGCTTTCTCCCCATATCCCTTGATTCCGTTAGCCCAAAGTGCTATATCTAACATAGAGAGATATGCAAAAAAGGAATGATGATAAAGGAAACAGGCCATTGTCAGCTGTTTATTAGGTGAGAAAAGACAATGAGACTCAACATGACGGCTTTGAAACATTGAGTCAAGGGTAATGCAGCGAATCGTGGACCCGGCCCAGACCATCACACAAACCAACCTCCCCTCCATTGACTCCATCTACACCTCACGCTGCCTCGGCAAGGCCAGCAGCATCATCAAGGACGAGTCACACCCCTGCCACTCCCTCTTCTCCCCCTCTCCCATCGGGCAAGAGCTACAAAAGTGTGGAAACGCACACCTCCAGATTCAGGGACAGTTTCTTCCCATCTGTTATCAGGCAACTGAACCATCCTACCACACCCAGAGAGCAGTGCTGAACTACTATCTACCTCATCGGTGACCCTCTGACTATCCTTGATCAGACTTTGTTGTCTTTACGTTGCACTAAACATTATCCCTTTATCATGTATCTGTACACTGTTAATGGCTCGATTGTAATCATGTATTGTCTTTCCGCTGACTGGATAGCGTGCACCAAAAGCTTTTCGCTGTACATCGGTACACTTGACGATAAACTTGGATGAAGGGATTAAAAGTAACATCAGCAAATTTGCAGATGACACAAAGCTGGGTAGCAGTGATAACTGTGAGGAAGATACTATGAGGTTGCAGGGTGACTTGCACAGTCTGTGTGAGTGGGCGGATGCATGGCAGATGCAGTTTAATGTGGATAAGTGTGAGGTTATCCACTTTGGTGGTAAGAATAGGAAGGCAGATTATTATCTGAATGGTGTCAAGTTAGGAACAGGGGACGTACAATGAGATCTGGGTGTCCTAGTGCATCAGTCACTGAAAGGAAGCATGCAGGTACAGCAGGCAGTGACGAAAGCCAATGGAATGTTGGCCTTCATAACAAGAGGAGTTGAGTATAGGAGCAAAGAGGTCCTTCTACAGTTGTACAGGGCCCTAGTGAGACCGCACCTGGAGTACCGTGTGCAGTTTTGGTCTCCAAATTTGAGGAAGGATAATCTTGCTTTTGAGGGCGTGTAGCGTAGGTTTACTAGGTTAATTCCCGGAATGGCGGGACTGTCATATGTTGAAAGACTGGATCGACTAGGCTTGTATACACTGGAATTTAGAAGGATGAGAGGGGATCTTATTGAACCATATAAGATTATTAAGGGGTTGGTCACGTTAGAGGCAGGAAACATGTTCCCAATGTTGGGGGAGTCCAGAACCAGGGGCCACAGTTTAAGAATAAGGGGTAGGCCATTTAGAACAGAGGTGAGGAAAAACCTTTTCAGTCAGAGAGTTGAAAATCTGTGGAATTCTCTGCCTTAGAAGGCAGTGGAGGCCAATTCTCTGAATGCTTTCAAGAGAGAGCTAGATAGAGCTTTTAAGGATAGCGGAGTCAGGGGTTATGGGGAAAAGGCAGGAACGGGGTACTGATTGAGAAAGATCAGCCATGATCACATTGAATGGTGGTGCTGGCTCGAAGGGCCGAATGGCCTACTCCTGCACCTATTGTCTATTGTCTATTGTCTATCGTCTAAACTAAACTAAACCAAACTAAAGCAAATCCAGAATGGAAATATCCTTTCAAGATTCCCTTTCTTGGGAATTTACAAGAGTCTTGCTTATCAACCACAGAATTAGTTTCCAACCATCTTAACGAACATGAGTAAAATAACAGACTATGATTCTATCATTTCCCAATCCACACCCTTATAGGTATTAGACACAAAATGCCAGAGTAACTCAGATTGAAGAAGGGTCTCCACCCGAAACAATCCACAGTATCTAACGTAAAGTTAAACCATAGAGAGAGGTCCTCGGGACAATTCCGAGTGCCTTGTTCCCAACCTTGGTGCCTGTCAGCTGCCAATGAGCTGGGAGAAGATGTTGAGTAGGTCAACGAGACGCTTGCTCACGAGTCCTGCTTTATGTTAAAATTTGAATGAAGGCGACTTTGCTGTACCGGAAAAGGAGTCATAGTCATAAGAGCACGGGAAAAAGGCCCCATCTTACAAGCAGGAAAAAAACCTGCAGATGCCGGTTTAAATTGAAGGTAGCCACAAAATGCTGGAGTAACTCAGCGGGTCAGGCTGCATCTCGAGAGAGAGAGGAAATGGGTGACGTTTCGGGTCGAGACCCTTCTTCAGACTGATGTCAGGGGAGGGGGCGGGACAAAGATAGTATGTAGTCGGAGACAGTAAGACTAGCGGGAGAACCGGGAGAACTTTAACTCCCCCTCCCATTCCCAATCTGACCTTTCTGTCCTGGGCCTCCTCCGTTGTCAGAGTGAGGCCCAGCGCAAATTGGAGGAACAGTATCTCATATTTCGCTTGGGCAGCTTACACCCCAGCGGTATGAACATTGACCTCTCTAACTTCAGATAGCCCTTGCTTTCTCTCCCTATCCCCTCCCCCTTCCCAGTTCTCCCACTAATCTTATTGTCTCCGACTACAGCCCTTAACTTTAACTTACTCTTATATCATATATATCATATCATAATACATACAGCGCGGAAACAGGCCTTTTCGGCCCTCCAAGTCCGCGCCGCCCAGCAATCCCCGCACATTAACACTATCCTACACCCACTAGGGACAATTTTTTTAAACATTTACCCAGTCAATTAACCTACATACCGGTACGTCTTTGGAGTGTGGGAGGAAACCGAAGATCTCGGAGAAAACCCACGCAGGTCACGGGGAGAACGTACAAACTCCTTACAGTGCAGCACCCGTAGTCAGGATCGAACCTGAGTCTCCGGCGCTGCATTCGCTGTAAAGCAGCAACTCTACCGCTGCGCTACCGTGCCGCTACTTGCCGCTACCATGCCGCTACTTGCTATCATGTTTGGCATGGACATTTTGGGCTGAAGGGCCTGTTCCTGTGCTTTGTGTTCTAAGTTCAATGTTCCAAGTTCTTTTCAAATGCCTTGTACTCTTTAATTTTTGGTCACTTCTTATGTTAGCAAAATGCATTTCTGGTCCCAAGTCTTTCCTTCTTTTTCATCAGATAGCATCTGATGTCACGGTGCAAATACACTGAACACTCCAAGGACTCACCGAAGCTGTAATTCTTTGTGGATGAACCTTGCAAGATAATGAGTTTGGCAGGCAATGCAAGACCGAGGACCATTAGCAATGAAACTGGTCCAGTCCTCTCCTGATCCAATGTCCTTTCGACAAAAGAACATTCAGATCTAAAGAGGTTACAGGGAATGTGAAGGTCTGTTGACTTTGGCACCAAGTGAGATATGACTTCCACGAGATATGAATCTGGAACCCCGAAAATGGGTCGCTGGGCTCCAAGAGAGATAAAAAAAAATCATAAATTCAGAAGGAGAATGGTCAACTTGTTAACTGGAAATAATAAACCATAAACCAATCCCTCGTAGCATTGTTCCCGATCAGTCGGAAAATATTGCGGATAAATAAGACCAAGGTTACAGTGAACAAAATGTGGTGGGACAATTGCTGCAATTTTAATTAGACACAGGAACCTCACAGAACATGGGACCTTGTTAACACACAAGTCATTGTTTCCACCTTTCCGACCGAAGGCTCTGAACATGACCATTTGCAGTCTAATGTAAAAATTTCTAATCGGGCGGCACGGTGGCGCAGAGGTAGAGTTGCTGCCTCACAGCGCCAGAGACCACGGTTCGATCCTGTCTACGGGTGCTGCCTGCACGGAGTTAGTACGTTCTCCCGGTGACCGCGTGGGTTTTCTCCGGGTGCTCCGGTTCCCTCCCACACTCCAAAGACGCACAGGTTTGCAGGCTAATTGGCTTCGGTAAAATTGTGAGTTGTCCCGAGTGTGTGCAGGATAGTGCTGGTATGCGGGGATCGCTGGTCGGTGCGGTCTCGGCGGGCCGAAGGACCTGTTTCTGCGCTGTATCTCCAAAACGAAAAAGTAAAACTAAAAAGTTAAAGACATTCATAAGAGTGCCTGTATTCGTAATCTTGGCTATCATATCATATCATATATATACATATATATAGGGCGGCACAGTAGCGCAGCGGTAGAGTTGCTGCTTTACAGCGAATGCAGCGCCGGAGACTCAGGTTCGATCCCGACTACGGGTGCTGCACTGTAAGGAGTTTGTACGTTCTCCCCGTGACCTGCGTGGGTTTTCTCTGAGATCTTCGGTTTCCTCCCACACTCCAAAGACGTACAGGTATGTAGGTTAATTGGCTGAGTAAATGTAAAAATTGTCCCTAGTGGGTGTAGGATAGTGTTAATGTACGGGGATCGCTGGGCGGCACGGACTTGGTGGGCCGAAAAGGCCTGTTTCCGGCTGTATATATATGATATGATATGATATGATAAAGGTAAAATAATGAATCTTGTAAACCAATATGATAAAGTTGGTGGTTCAGCATTAAAATATTGTAGAATATTGATTCACAAGACTGTATATTCTGTATATTCTGTTCCTTTGACATATCCCATTTTGAATGGCTTCAATATTTATTTCATGAAATGTGGATGATGTTTACAGTTCAATGTATTGTCACATATTTCACCTTGTTGGTCGATCAGGCTGCAAACAAAATCCAAAATATTTGTTTTGATGAGATTGCAGAACCTTGTTTTATTAACCTTTGTTCTGTTTTGCTCAGGATTCCAGATTCTTACGTCTTCCAAGTTCTTTGATGTTTTTGATTCCAAGGAAACAATATCTTTTCTTCCAAATCAACATTGATGGGGGCATATGGAAACACAAGGAACTGCAGATAACTGCTTATAAAGAAAGACCCAAAGTGCTTGCATAACTCAGCAGGTTAGGCTATGTTTCTGCACAGCATGGATAGGTGATGTTTCATGTAGGGACCCTTCTTCAGACTGATTTTAGCTGTGGAAGAAAGCTGGATGGGCCTCACCTTAGATCTCATAAGGTCATGAGGTCATAAGGAATAGGAGCAGAATTAGGCCATTCGGCCCATCAAGTCTGCACCGCCATTCAATCGTGGCCGACCTATCTTGCCCTCCTAACCCCATTCTCCTGCCTTCTCCCCATAACCCCCGACACCCGTACTAATCAAGAATCTATCTATCTCTGCCTTAAAAATATCCTCTGACTTGGCCTCTGCAGCCTTCTGTGGCAAAGAATTCCAGAGATTCACCCTCTGACTAAAGAAACAAAGCTGGAAGAGAGGTGGATACTTTTCCAACTTTCTCCCCATTACTACAATCAGTCTGAAGAAGGGCCCTGACTTGAAATCGCGCCTAAACATGTTCTCCAGAGATGCTGCCTGACACATTGAGTTACCCCGGAACCTTGTGCCATTTTTTGATGGGGCAAATGATGTTGTGGTGGGAGCTGAATTCCTCAGCTCTTTATATTTGTGAATCAAGTGATTGAAAACGTTATATAATGCCACTGGGAGGGAAACAAGATAGTCATGGAGTCATAGAGTGATACAGTGTGGAACTTGCCCATACCGGCCAACATGTCCCAGCTACACCAGTCCCACCTGCCTGCGCTTGGTCCACAACCCTCCAAACCTGTCATATCCATGTACCTGTCTAACTGTTTTTTAAACGTTGGGATAGTCCCAGCCTCATCCACCTCCTCTGGCAGCTTGTTCCATACACCCACCACCCTCTGTGTGAAAAAGTTACCCCTCAGATTCCTATTAAATCTTTTCCCCTTCACCTTGAACCTATGTCCTCTGGTCCTCGATTCCCCTACTCAGGGGAAGATATCTGGGACTTGTGCACTGGGCAAGCAACATATTATTCCCATGGACTACATGACAACATGGTATGTATCAGAAGGAACTGCAGATGCCGGTTTAAACCGAAGATAGACACAAAAAGCTGGAGTAACTCAGCGGGTCAGACAGCATCTCTGGAAAGAAGGAATAGGTGACGTTTCTGGGCGAGACCCTTCTTCAGACTGAGAGTCGGGGGAAAGGGACCATTGTCAATTTACAACAACATAGTATCCTGCAATTGACCTCAACTTTGTCTTTATTCGCTGCGATTCCAGGGAACCCCTTAACGTGAGACCAAGCAACTGAACAGATGAGCTGTGAATGGGGAGCGGTAGAGTTGCTGCCTTACAGTGCTTACAGCACCAGTGACCCGGGTTCGATCCTAACTACGGGCGCTGTCTGTACGGAGTTTGTTCGTTCTCCCAGTGACCTGCGTGGATTTTCTCAGAGATCTTCGGTTTCACTCCCACACTCCAAAGACGTCCAGGTTTGTAGGTTAATTGGCTGGGCAAATGTAAAAATTGTCCCTAGTGGGTGTAGCATAAGCATTAATGTGTGGGGATCGTTGGTCGACGCGGACCCGGTGGGCCGATGGGCCTGTTTCTGCGCTGTATCTCTAAACTAAACTAAAATAAACTAAACTGGAAACAAAACTGAAGGGAGGGAATTCTTGATTATTAAGGATGTCAGGGGCTATGGGGAGAGGGCAGAAGGGTGGGGTTAAGAGGTAATGATAGATCAGCCATGATTGAATGGCGGAGTAGACTTGATGGACCATGTTGCCTAGTTCTGCTCCTATACCTTTGAACTTATGAAAGAAAATTTGGATTAAATGCGCGAGAGAGAGAAAAGGAAAGATTAAAGAAAGAAGAAAATTATATTCTCGCAAACACTATGGAATTAACACATCTGTAATTGAGGAGTTAATTAGCATTGATAAATTCAAATCAAAAGGTTAAATGGAAATTTGCACTTGTAATCATTGGCCTTGAGTGGTTTAAGATCAGATCTACTGCATTAATACAATAACCATTAAACCAGATGCTCTTCAATGATAAGGCAGATGATGAGGTACCATTAATGGATAACCAAACCCAGAGAGCTTAGCAAGCCATAATAACTGTGTTCTGGGACTTGCTTTCAAGTTGCTAAATCATGATTTAAATCTGACCCGACAACATTTATTTTTGCTGGATCGGATAAAATAGCCTATTAATTAGTCACGTCCATGGCCTCTCCAGTTTCACCTGTGACGAACAAGGCTGCTTATTATCAGTTGAGTTATAGACTATGAAAAGAACAGCAAAGCTCCAATAATCCAGCCAGATTGTTTGGAAATCATGAGAGTTCAGCAACCTTGGTCCAGAATGTGCGTGGTGTGTAGGGTTGCCAATTGTTCCATATTAGCCGGGACATCCCGTATTTTGGGTTAAATTGGTTTGGCCCCTACAGGACCGCCCTTGTCCTGTATTAGGCCCGGGGGGAGCTGTAAGCCCGGACACTGTAGGCCTGGACACTGTAGGCCTGGACACTGTAGGCCCCGGGGGCCGCTGTAGGCCCTGACAGTGTAGGCCCGCATACTGTAGGCCCGGCCACTGTAGGCCCGGCCACTGTAGGCCCGGACATTGTAGGCACGGGGGGGTGCTGTAGGCCCGGACACTGTAGGCCCTGACACTGTAGGCCCGGACACTGTAGGCCCGGGGGGTGCTGTAGGCCCGGACATTGTAGGCCCAGACACTGTGGCCCCGGACACTGTAGGCCCGGACATTGTAGGCCCGGACACTGTAGGCCCCGGGGCCGCTGTAGGCCCGGACACTGTAGCCCCGGACATTGTAGGCCCGGACACTGTAGCCCCGGACACTGTAGGCCCGGACATTGTAGGCCCGGACACTGTAGGCCCGGACATTGTAGGCCCGGGGAGTGCTGTAGGCCCGGACACTGTAGGCCCGGACACCATAGGCCCGGGGGCCGCTGTAGGCTAATGGAGTGTGTTCGGGGGTGCATTTCCAGTCATCCTATCTAATTTCCACAAGACCTCAGTTTGTTCCTACGTCTGGACCCCTGCATTCCTCAGCAACTTGTTTTATTGCTGGATTAATAGTTAATAGTTCCAGCCATCCTGTCACATTATACTTTCCAGGTCATCTAGTTAAGCATAGCTTAGCAAGCACATGAGATGAATGGAACGTACAGAGCAAGTCAAGACAAATAGTCCGGAATATTTATTTTAGAGATACAACATGGAAACAGGCCCTTCGGCCCACTGAGTCCACGCAGACTATCCAATCACCCATTTACACTGTGTTCTAGGTTATCCCACTTTCACGTCCACTCCCGACACACTGGGGGTAATTTTACAGAGGCCTGCATTTAACCTTCAAACCTGCGCGTCTTTGGGATGTGGGAAAAACCGGGGAGCTCGGTGGAAGCCCACACGGTCACAGGGAGAATGTGGAAACTCCACGCAGACAGCACCCGAGGCCAGGGTTGTACCGGGTCCCTGCCTCCGTGAGGCAGCAGCTCTACCAGCTGCGCCACCCTGACACTGCCTTTGGATGACCCACTCCCGACTCGGGGAGGGAGTGACGAAAAATAACAATACAGGACTCTTTCGAGGCCCTGTAATTGGAATGAGTACACTTTAAATCCTTTAACGAGGATCCATTGGAAGGCAAGTCTGGTGCCAGCAGCCGCGGTAATTCCAGCTCCAACAGCGTATATTAATTTATTTATTTTTAAATGTGGAATTCTCTGCCTCAGAAGGCAGTGGAGGCCAATTCTCTGAATGCATTCAAGAGAGAGCTAGATAGAGCTCTCAAGGATAGCGGAGTCAGGGGATATGGGGAGAAGGCAGGAATGGGGTACTGATTGAGAATGATCAGCCATGATCACATTGAATGGCGGTGCTGGCTCGAAGGGCCAAATGGCCTCCTCCTGCACCTATTGTCTATTGTCTATGACCTGAAGGACCTTAGCTGGAAGGGTTGACTGGGGAAAAAAAGCAGTGGGTTAGTCTCTGCAGCTAAGAGAAGTTCTGCAGCACATGGAGGGGATTTGGGTAGAACGTGGAAATATTACTGAGGTGGAACCAGGCAATATTAGTGAAGACAGGATATGATCAGCAAGTGTTTAGCTTGAATGTACGATGCTCGAACATTGGACTGGTAATCAGGTTTAGTAATACTGACGATACCATATGTGACCTTATCTTCCGTGACAACATTTTGTGGAAATAATGTAATAAATCCTGTTTTCAGGAGCAACCTGCCATTATTATAGTAATTGGCAGTGAGGTTGCAAGGTGGCAGCCAAACTATATAGTTGCAAATGGACAGTGTCCTCCAGGTACATCTGCCTTTAAAGAGCTTGTTTTACAAGCTTATTCTGCTTCATTCACTGGAGTTTTTGCACCATCCTCAGGGAACAACCGAGACAGTCATGCATCTCAGGAAAGGAGCCTGATCAACTTTAGTTCAGAGATACAGCGCGGAAACAGGCCCTTCAGCCCACCGAGCCCGGCAATCCCCATACACTAACAATATCTCACACACACTAGGGACAGATGCTGGTTTACACCACCAATTATAGAAACAACTTTTTTTTTTAGATTTAGAGATACAGCGCAGAAACAGGCCCTTCGGCCCACCGGGTCTGCGCCGCCCAGCAATCCCCGCACATTACCGCTGTAGGCCCGGCCGCTGTAGGCCCCGACGTTGTAGGCCCCGACCGTTTAGGTCCAGACACTCTAGGTTTCTGACATTTTAGCTCCGGACAGTCTAGGCCCAAGACCGGGGTGCCGCCTGACGGAGGTTACGTAGCAACCCGCCTCCCGGCCGTCATTGGTGGAGCACGTGGCCGCTGGCTGGGTGAGGTCACGTGGGGCGCGGGGCGGTGATGTCACCTTGTCCCGTATTTGTGAGTTTTAGATTTTTATTTAGATTTAGAAATACGGCGCAGAAACAGGCCCTTCGGCCCACCGAGTCCACATCGCCCAGCGATCCCCGCAATCTAACACTATCCTACACCCGCTAGGGACAATTTTTACATTTGCCCAGCCAATTAACCTACAAACCTGCACGTCTTTGGAGTGTGGGAGGAAACCGAAGATCTCAGAGAAAACCCACGCAGGTCACGGGGAGAACGTACAAACTCCGTACAGTACAGCGCCCGTAGTCAGGATCGAACCCGAGTCTCCGGCGCTGCATTCGCTGTAAGGCAGCAACACTACCGCTGCGCCACCGTGCCAAAATGCTGGAGTAACTCAGCGGGTCAGGCTGAAAGGGTCTCGAATCCAAAACGTCACCTATTCCTTTTCTCCAGTGATGCTGCCTGACCCTGCTGAGTTACTGCAACGTTTTGTGTCCATTTTATTGACGAACCTGATGTTGGAATCTTAAGCGAAACACAAAGTGCCAGAGTGACTCAGCAGCGGGTCAGGCAGTATCGCTGGAGGGAATACCACACTCTGAGGAGATTTCACAGTGGAGCAATAAAATGGAGTCACTGAGGAACTGCAGAAGCTTTAACCTTGAGTAAAATAAAGAGGTGTCTGAAGAAAGATCGCCAGCAATCTATCTGTCCAATCTGTATGTTTTAGTGTTTCTTGCTTTGTTTTATGTGGGGGATGGGGAGGGGGGGGGGAGAATTGAGGGAAACCTTTTTTCAATCTCTTACCTTGACAGAGGCTGTGTGTGTGTCTTGTTGCTTTTTTACTTAGTATGGCTATATGGTAACTCAAATTTCACCGTACCTTAATTGGTACACGTGACAATTAAATGGAATCTAGAATCTTGATCATGAAGAAAGGACCCGACCTGAAACATCGCCTATTCATTCTCTCCAGAGATGCTGCCTGACCCGCTGAGTTACCCCAGCATCTCAAACTCTGCATTAAAGTTTGACAAGCAAGTCAACGCTGTGGCGAAAGCAAGCTTCTTCCAGCTTTGTACCATAGCTAAAATCAAACTATTCCTCCAATTTGACAACATTGAAAAAATCATCCACGCATTCATTTCCTCCCGCCTAGACTACTGCAACTCCCTACACACTGGGATCAGCCAATCATCCCTGTCCCGCCTGCAATTGGTCCAAAACGCCACAGCGAGATTCCTGACGGGTACCCGTAAAAGGGACCACATCACCCAGATTCTGGCCGCTCTCCACTGGCTCCCAGTTAAGTAAAGAATCAACTTCAAGCTCCTCCTATTCACATACAAAGCCCTAAACGGGCTTGCCCCCCCCACCTATATCAAAAATCTTCTAACCCACCACTCTATCTCCAGGTCCCTCAGGTCGGCCGACTTGGGGCTACTGACTGTCCCGCGGTCTAGGCTTAAGCTCAGGTGTGACCGCGTTTTTGCGGTTGCAGCTCCTAGACTGTGGAACAGCATCCCTCTCCCCATCAGAACTGCCCCCTCCATCGACTCCTTTAAGTCCAGGCTCAAAACCTATTTCTACTCCCTAGCGTTTGAGGCCCTCTGAGGGGGCGCTGTGAACTGTTTATGTATGTGCTGTTATGTTTGTGTGCCATTGTATGTTCGTTTCTTAGTACCTGATCTGATGTACAGCACTTTGGTCAACGTGGGTTGTTTTTAAATGTGCTATACAAATAAAATTGACTCGACTTGACTTGACTTTTGCTTATGATTAAGGAAGATGTTTGCTGCCCCTCATTTACAATCTATTCAGTTCGATAGGGCAGGAGGACAAAAAAAAGAGATAAAGGGCAAAGCTGAGGCACTTTGCATCATTTTGCTGCTGTTCAAACAATCCACAACACATGCAAAACTTCCAGGCGGGGAAGTTTCAAAACAGCTGCCCCAAGTCTGGTCCAGGCTCACAATGACTGCAACATCTTGACCAGAGACTCATCATTAATTTCTTGCCACCCTTCCCTGCAGCTACATAAACTTCTGAGGCAATAAAAAAGGAGAGGGAACTCAGGTAAATTCCTCCCTCACCTCCCCAGGCACTGTACATCAGTATGGTTCAGAACAAACCTTTTTTTTTTACATTCTTTTTATTCAATTAATACCATGGGCAACGTGCAGAACAAAATTAACAGAAAATGTTGCGTCATTTTCTTTTACCAATGAAGAAAATTAATAGTTTGCAGTTTGGACAATGACTACTGAAATCAACCCGAGCAATTATGTTACACTATTAACTGGCTAGGTATGGATTGTGTCAAATGCAATAAAGGCTCGGGCTACTGAGGGTTATTCAAGTCTTGGGAACAATTTGGAATTTAGAAGGATGAGGGGGGATCTTATTGAAACATATAAGATAATTAGGGGATTGGACACATTAGAGGCAGGAAGCATGTTCCCAATGTTGGGGGAGTCCAGAACAAGGGGCCACAGTTTAAGAATAAGGGGTAGGCCATTTAGAACGGAGATGAGGAAGAACTTTTTCAGTCAGAGAGTGGTGAAGGTGTGGAATTCTCTGCCTCAGAAGGCAGTGGAGGCCAGTTTGGTGGATGCTTTCAAGAGAGAGCTGGATAGAGCTCTTAAGGATAGCGGAGTGAGGGGGTATGGGGAGAAGGCAGGAACGGGGTACTGATTGAGAGTGATCAGCCATGATCGCATTGAATGGCGGTGCTGGCTCGAAGGGCTGAATGGCCTCCTCCTGCACCTATTGTCTATTGTCTATTGTCTAACCTGTCCATTCTTTAGACTTTAGAGATACAGCGCGGAAGCAGGCTCTACTGTCCACCAAGTCCACACCGACCAACGATCAGCCCATGTACTCACACTATCCTACAAACCAAAGCCAATTAACCAACAAACCTGCACGTCTTTGGAGTGTGGGAGGAAACTGGAGCGCCCAGAGAAAACATAGAGGGTCACAGCGACAATGTACAGTACAAACTCCGTACAGAAAGCGCCCGTAGTCAGGATTGAACCCGGGTCACTGGTGTGAAAGGGCAGCAACTCCACTGCTACAGAAACTGTGCCAACCTATGTATCTCTGGTTATCAGTGTTGTTTAAAAACTGCTCAGAGGACTTTGAAGATGGCCGAAGATCTAATGTCAAGACGTGGAATAATATTACAATCAGATTTTTGGTGCAGAAAAGAAAGGACACGTATTAAGAGAATATTGACATGGCCCAAACAGTCTTCAGTAATGGACTCAAAATGCTGGAGTAACTCAGCGGGACAAGCAGCATCTCTGGAAAAAAGGAATGGGTGACGTTTTGGCTCGAGACTGAAGAAGGGACTCGACCAGAAACGTCACCCATTCCTTCTCTCCAGGGATGCCGCCTGTCCCGTTGAGTTACTCCAGCATTTTTTTGTCTATCTTCGGTTTAAACCAGCATCTGCAGTTCCTTCCTACACAGTCTACAGTAATGATTAGAGTCATAGAGTCATGCAGCACCGAAACAGGCCCATCAGCCCAACCTGTCCATGCCCACCAAGATGCCCCATCTGAGCTAGTTCCACCAGCCCGTGTTCAGTTCCAGTCACTCTAAACCTTTCCTACCCATGTCACGCTGGGTCGCGACTAGGCTTGTATACACTGGAATTTAGAAGGATGAGAGGGGATCTTATCGAAACATATAAGATTATTAAGGGGTTGGACACATTAGAGGCTGGAAACATGTTCCCAATGTTGGGGGAGTCCAGAACAAGGGGCCACAGTTTAAGAATAAGGGGTAGGCCATTTAGAACGGAGATGCGGAAAAACTTTTTCAGTCAGAGAGTTGTAAATCTGGAAATTCTCTGCCTCAGAAGGCAGTGGAGGCCAGTTCTCTGAATGCATTCAAGAGAGAGCTAGATAGAGCTCTTAAGGATAGCGGAGTCAGGGGGTATGGGGAGAAGGCAGGAACGGGGTACTGATTGTGAATGATCAGCCATGATCACATTGAATGGTGGTGCTGGCTCGAAGGGCCGAATGGCCTACTCCTGCACCTATTGTCTAGCGTCCATTGTCCCTCTTTGTTCTCGGCGGCGCGTCCTCGCCCGACTTCCAGCCCCCACCGTGGGCCCCAATGGCCACCGGCACCCGCCACGATGTTGGCGTCAAAATATGAGTACGTGGGATAGCTGGCACAGTCGTGCGGATGGCTGGCACGGGCTGAGCTTTGAGGCAGCAAGCATGATCCAGCTCAACATGATTCCAATGGTTTGATATATTTCTCGACTGTTTGGGACTACATCCTGCAGGTGTGTGCCATTCTCCAGAGCATCTCCAGAGGCTCGAGATGTTAAACTTCACGTTCCAGATGAAGCCATTACACTCTCTGGTTGCATGGGATTAGCATTGAGGATTGCACATGATGTATTGGGCTGCTTTCCCACAGCTGCCTCCAGTGTTGTGCGGGAATACCTCCAGGGCTTATTTGACCCTCGGCTTTGAGCTTGTTCGGCTTCTGACCGCGTGTGAATTAAAAAAAACTCCCGGGCAGCTAACCTCCACTTACAAAATTTTTTTTTTTTTAATCTCCCGCTAGACATTAACATTCCCGGGCAAAGAGGGGAACATTTGATAGATAAATCTGACATCTGGTTTTACTTCAGTGGGCCATGGCTCCGGCATTCAGTAACAAGTTACTTTGCACTGCTCCTCTGGGTAACCAGAGGCCCCCTTTTTCCCAAAGTTTAACATCCATAACCCTGATGGTTCTCCACTTCACTAAAAACCAAAGATACTAGAGGAACAAGATGGACCACTCCAATGAAATCGCCTATACTGAAGTGTAGTACGCAAAGGAGCGGAACGTCCGCCATTTTAGTAAGCAAAACCCGCCGCTCGCTCTGCCTCTCGCAGTGTAATCAGTGTGTTTGCGGGAACAGTATGTGTGATGATACCATTAAAATGCAGAATATATCTCATCTATCAATGCACAGATTGTTTCTGCAAGTTTCTGCCTACTAAAATGGTGCCGTGACGTACTACGGTTTTTAGGGTCGAGTGGTCTATCTTGTTCCTCCAGAATCTTTGCTGAAAACGTAGCAGTTCTCTTATTTGGATTGGAAGGGGCCGCTTATAGATAGTTCACAAGTTCACGAGTTATAGGAGTAGAGTTAGGCCACTCGGCCCATCGAGTCCACTCCGCCATTCAATCACGGCTGATCTCTGCCTCCTAATCCCATTGTCCTGCCTTCTCCCCATAACCCTTGACACCCGTTCTAATCAAGAATTTGTCTATCTCTGCCTTAAAAATATCCACTGACTTGGCCTCCACAGCCCTCTGTGGCAATGAGCTTCACAGATTAACTGCCCTCTGACTAAAGAAGTTCCTCGTCACATCCTGTCTAAATGGGCGTCCTTTAATTCTGAATATTCTGTGTTGGGACATAGTTTGTATTTCAGGATTTTCATTGGAACTGACATTGGTCTGAAATATGGTATTCATTTGCTTTTCAAAGCTGCCTGACCTGTTGATGAAATTCAGCACTTCACATTTTCGTTTCTTACTACTGGTATACAGTGTGGGAAGGAACTGTAGAAGGTAGAGTTAAAGACAGGTAGACACAAAATGCTGGAGTAACTCAGCGGGACAGGCAGCATCTCTGGAGAGAAGGAATGGGTGACGTTTCGGGTCGAGACCCTTCTCCAGGCCTGAGGAAGGACCTCGACCCGAAAAGTCACCTATACCTTTTTTCCAGAGGTGCTACCTGACCCGCTAAGTTGCTCCAGCATTTTGTGTCTCCCTGTCTTTAACTCAACCCCATATTGTTTTGTAAGAGAGCAGATTTGTTCCAGGAAGTAAAGCCCCATGTATAATCAATCCCTCGTAGAATGTAAATCAAGGGCACAGATACAACTATATGGTTTCGTGCTACTGACCTTAAATCATATTTAACGGTACCTGCCCATGCCTCAGAATGCTGTCTGTTAGTGCAAGATACCAAGAATGGGGTGGGATTACGAGAAAACATGCAGACAGCGAACATCTGCAACATCATGCCTATTAGAATTTGTAGACAAGTTATGTGCATCATTTAAGTTCCAGAATCGATTCATTTCAGTTTTATTCTCTGCCCGTTCTGTAGATTTTCCATTAAAGTCAGTCAAGCTAAACAACCCGACCCCGTTCAGATTAACCATAAATGACGGTCGTGTTTTTAAAGTGTGACATATTTAATCCAGGTAAGACTCATAGAAACATAGAAAATAGGTGCAGGAGTAGGCCATTCAGCCCTTCGAGCCTGCACCGCCATTCAATATGATCATGGCTGATCATCCAACTCAGTATCCCGCACCTGCCTTCTCTCCATACCCCCTGATCCCTTTAGCCACAAGGGCCGCATCTAACTCCCTCTTAAATATAGCCAATGAACTGGCCTCAACTACCTTCTGTGGCAGAGAATTCCACAGACTCACCACTCTCTGTGTGAAGAAATGTTTTCTCATCTTGGTCCTAAAAGACTTCCCCCTTATCCTCAAGAGTTCTTTTTGACGAGTTTCCTTACTTCATCCAGTGGACTCAATCACATGCTACCACTTAGTTTTGAACCACGGTGGCGCAGCAGTAGAGTTGCTGCCTTACAGCGAATGCAGCGTCGGAGACCCGCGTTCGATCCCGGCTACGGGCGCTGTCTGTACGGAGTTTGTACGTTCTCCCCGTGACCTGCGTGGGTTTTCTCCGAGATCTTCGGTTTCCTCCCACACTCCCAAGACGTACAGGTTTGTTGGTTAATTGGCTTGGTAGTGTTCAGGTGCAGGGATCGCTGGTTGGTGCGGACACGGTGGGCCTGTTTCCGCACTGTATCTCCAAACTAAACGAGAGTGTTAGATATTTTGTCCAGATAAGGCTCAAGAGTTCTTTATGAACTGCCCTTACTTCATCCAGAGGAATGAATCACATGCAACTACTTACTTCTGCACCAAATCTATATAATATGCAAGGCAAAAATTGGTTTTATCAAAGGAAAACCAATGAAGACTAATATGCAGTATAAGAAAATAACTGCAGATGCTGGTACAAATCGAAGGTATTTATTCACAAAATGCTGGAGTAACTCAGCGGGTCAGGCAGCATCTCGGGAGAGAAGGAATGGTGACGTTTCGGGTCGAGACCCTTCCTCAGTCTGAAGAAGGGTCTCGACCCGAAACGTCACCCATTCCTTCTTTCCCGAGATGCTGCCTGACCTGCTGAGTTACTCCAGCATTTTGTGAATGAAGACTAATATGCAACTTAAAAATGGTCAATGTATATGAAATCTAATTCTAATTTAGTATATAAAATAATGAAATCACACACACTTTTAACACAAAATATGAACTTAAGAAGTGTTTTGATTGTTGGTGGCTCAACGTGTAGTTCGGCGGGCCCAATTACACGTTTGGCCGAGCGAATTACACGCGCCGATCGGCGGGCCGAATTTGCCGCCTGCCGCCGGGGCTATGGAACTCCAGACTGGCCGGAGCCGGCAGATTCATTCCACGGCCACAACAGCAGCCGACTTTATCAGGCAACAGAACCATCCTACCGCAACCAGAGGTCAGTCCTGAACTACTATCTACAGTACCTCATCGGGGACCCTCGGGCTATCTTAGATCAGGCCTTGCTGGCTTTACCTTGCACTAAACGTTATTCCCTCATCATCAATCTCAACGCTGCGAATGGCTCTATTGCAATCACGTTTTGCCTTTCCGCTGGCTGGTTAGCGCGCAACAAAAGCTTTTCACTGTACCTCGGTGCATGTGACAATAAACTAAACAGAGCTGAGAAATGACTTTGTGGGACGGTATCACAGCCCTGGGGTTGCCAATTTCCTCACTCCCAAATACGGGACAAGGTGACGTCACCGCCCCGCGCCCCACGTGACCTCACCCAGCCAGCGGCCACGTGCTCCCGCTCCACCAATGGCGGCCGATGGAGGTCACATGGGGCGCGGGGCGGCGATGTCTCCCTTTGTCCCTTATTTGGGAGTGAGTAAGTTGCCAACCCTACTGTTTCTAGTTTCACTAAACAGCGCTGTTTCCTGGTTGCAGACCAGACACAAAATCTTAAGTGATTTTACGTGGTAATATATTGAAATATAATGTGGATGCGAAGGTTGGGCAGAAAATGACAACTATCGTAACTGCATTATCTGTACAGCTGAAACGCAGAAGACAGCACTCTTACGATCAAATATGAGTTATTGTTTTGCAATGGTAAATATATAATGTGATAAAATATAGTATTTCTAAGCACTTAACAAAATAACACATAAAGTCATAAGGAATAGGAGCAGAATTAGGCCATTCGGCCCATCAGGTCTACCCCGCCATTCAATCATGGCTGATCTATCTTTCCCTCTCAACCCCATTCTCCTGCCTTCTCCGCATAACCTCTGACACCCGTACTAATCAAGAATCTATCTATCTCTGCCTCATATCAGCAATGTGCAGTAAAGTCACCTATCTCATGTGCAGCTGAGCTTTTTATCTGTTTCGAGAAATAATTTGGGGCTTTAACTCATTAGATTGAGAGTGGCACGGTGTCGCAGCGGTAGAGTCGCTGCCTTACAGCGGATGCAGTGCCGGAGACTTAGGTTTGATCCCGACTACGGGCGCTGTCTGTACGAAGTTTGCACATTCTCCCCGTGACCTGCGTGGGTTTTCTCCGAGATCTTCGGTTTCCTCCCGCACTCCAAAGACGTTCAGGTTTGTAGGTTAATTGGCTGGGTATAAATGTAAAAATTGTTCGTAGTGTGTGTAGGATAGTGTTAATGTGCGGGGATCGTTGGTCGGCGCGGACCCGATGGGCCGAAGGGCCTGTTTCCGCGCTGTATCTCTAAAACTAAACAATGAATAAAAGCCTATCCCACTATCATCATCATATTATGGCGAGTCCGAAAACTTGTTGGTTGTAGAAGAAGTTTATTGCAGCCGCAATATTCGAATACAAAGTTAAACAACAAGGTAAAGGACAACCATCAAAAACTTACTGTCTTCTTCGAAGACTTCGCCGAACTAACTATTTCGGGCACCAAAAGCGCACATGACAACGCTGGCCAATCAGCGATGTCGCTCTCTGGACCAATCCCTACGGTCGCGCTCACACGTGACCTTGCTGGCCAATCTGAGGGTTCGACGACCCGGACCATTCTCTATGGTCGCTACATGACCCCCCCCAGAACCCGAGGTACGGAATCTAGCAGGGAGCCGGATTTCGCGACCATAACGAGTAAGGAGAGGGGCAGCCTGAACCACAGGAGCAGGGGATTCCGGACTTGGAGGAACTGCCGGAACGGGGGGTCCTGGAGGAACTGCCGGAACGGGGGGTCCTGGACTGAGCGGAACTGACGGAGGTCGGCCTCTCCTAGGGGTTTGGCTGACCAGGACTGGTTGATCCGGATCCAAGTGTGCAGGTTTGAGCCGGGACACCGAGACGAGCTCACTCCTGCCGCACATGTCTAAGGTGAAGGTAGCCGTTCCCTTACGTAAAACCCGGAACGGCCCTTGATAGACCCTCTGCAACGGGGCACGATGGGAATCTTTTCGCAAGTCCATTTGCCTGGGGGTGGTATGCAGTAGTGGGTTGTGGTAATAACTGCCGGGACCCCGAAACGAGCTACCCAATGGAGGGCCAAAGTCCTGGCACAAGAGGCTGCCGAGATATCAGACAATGGGAAAGCCTCTGGCCACCGGGTGAACCGATCCACCACCGTGAGGAGGTGGGTGTAGCCCCGGGAGGAAGGCAAAGGCCCGACCAAATCCACGTGGATGTGGAAAAAATGAACTGCTGGGACCTCGAACCCCTGTACGGGAGGCTGGACATGGCGCTGGACTTTAGCGGTCTGACAGGGAACGCAGGAACGCGCCCAACCTGCTACCTGTTTCCGTAGGCCATGCCAGACAAACCGAGCTGCTACTAAAGCAGAGGTGGAGCGGATGGACGGGTGCGCCAGCCCATGAATGGCATCAAAAACCCGGCGCTGAAGGGAGGGCGGTACTACCGGCCTGGGACGGGGAAGGGAAACATCACACCAGACTTTTGTGCCTTCCGACCCGCAGGCTACTTGAGCCAACTTCAATCCCGAAGTGGTGGACTGGTATGCCGAAACGGTATCCGCTAGAAGCTGTGCCTCCGCAAGCTCCTGGGGATCCACCTCGCAGTCCACCGCCGAAATAGGGGAAAAAGCAGGTCTAGACAGGGCGTCAGCAACGGCATTAAGCTTACCCGCGACATGACAGATATCGGTGGTAAATTCGGAGATAGCAGTCAGGTGCCGCTGCTGGCGGGCCGACCATGGGTCAGACAATTTGAAAAATGCAAATGTTAATGGTTTGTGGTCCGTAAAGGCTACAAATGGGCGGCCCTCAAGGAAATAACGGAAATGACGAACAGCTAAATAGAGGGCCAGAAGCTCTCTGGTGATAGAGCGCTGACGAGATAGTAATACTTCGTCAAGTCGGCCGATATGTTCTTTATATGAAATTGGGCTTCGGTGTGGACAAACCAAGATTGCGGTGAATGTGTCCAAAACAATGGAAGGTGAACGCTTACCGCGCTTAACTCCGGTGTGCCAGGCGCGGCATTCAACAACGAGGCGTCGTGTTCCTGCATAGTCGGTGATCGTCCAGATCACGTCGGGGTCACCAATATGGCGAGTCCGAAAACTTGTTGGTTGTAGAAGAAGTTTATTGCAGCCGCAATATTCGAATACAAAGTTAAACAACAAGGTAAAGGACAACCATCAAAAACTTACTGTCTTCTTCGAAGACTTCGCCGAACTAACTATTTCGGGCGCCAAAAGCGCACATGACAACGCTGGCCAATCAGCGATGTCGCTCTCTGGACCAATCCCTACGGTCGCGCTCACACGTGACTTTGCTGGCCAATCTGAGGGTTCGACGACCCGGACCATTCTCTATGGTCGCTACAATATCATATATATACAGCCGGAAACAGGCCTTTTCGGCCCTCCAAGTCCGTGCCGCCCAGCGATCCCCGTACATTAACACTATCCTACACCCACTAGGGACAATTTTTACATTTACCCAGCCAATTAACCTACATACCTGTACGTCTTTGGAGTGTGGGAGGAAACCGAAGATCTCGGAGAAAACCCACGCAGGTCACGGGGAGAACGTACAAACTCCTTACAGTGCAGCACCTGTAGTCAGGATCGAACCCGAGTCTCCGGCGCTGCATTCGCTGTAAAGCAGCAACTCTACCGCTGCGCTACCGTGCCGCCCTGAGTTGCACTGAGTTGCTCCATCTTTTTGTGTCTATCTTCAGTTGAAACTAGCATCTGCAATTCCTTCCTACACTCTTTGTCTTTACTGTAATACCTTCTCTGCAGAGATATCCCCTGTATTATTTTCCATTACTGAATCTTTCACAGTGATCTAGTGCATGCCACAGAAGCTGATACAGTTGCTTTCTAATAATAACGAATGACAGGCAGATAGAACAAAGATTAACAGTAAATCACAAGTCACTGGTTGCATTTCCAGAATACTGTCATTTCCTCTACAAGCAGGCATTTCACAATGCTTCTGAAGTTACTGAAAACAAACAGGAGACTTCAGTGGCAATTTAGTCCCCAGCACTTAACAGCGGACAAGAAATCCCTTTGGACAATGAAACCTACGCTCTTCATTTGCAATGTATTGAAATCTTAAAGTTACAGCAACGATAGTCATCTTATACTACTGTTCTCCATCTGTAAACCTGGACGAATTTCATTCTAATACTTATAACTTAGCCCTTTTCAGTCCCCTTTAACAGCTGTTTGCAGCTGAATCATGTACCTGGGTAATGCTTTGGAGGGAACTGAAGATGCTGGTTTTACACCAAAGGTCGACCCAAAACGCTGAAGAAACTCAGCGGGACAGGCAGCATCGCTGGAGAGAAGGAATGGGTGGCGATTCGGGTCGACACCCTTCTTCAGACCGAGAGTCAGGGGAGAGGGAGACACAGAGACTTGGAAGGGTGAGAACGAGAGATCCAAGGGGAAGTAGTTCAAGGAAAATGTAGAATAGATAGTTGTTAGCCAGGGGAAGATGACAACGAGGCACACAAAGATGAAATTCAATCAGGAGGACAGTCAGACTGGTCGGAGAACCAGGATGAGAGGAGGAATGTAGTGAGAGGGAAAGCAAGGGTTACTTGAAGTTAGAGAAGTCAATATACGTACCACTGGGTTGTAAGTCGCCCAAGCAACGTATGAGGTGCTGTTCCTCCAATTTGCGCTGGGCCTTACTCTGACAGTGGAGGAAGCCCAGGACGGAAAGGTCAGTGTGGGAATGGGAGGGGGAGTTAAAGTGTTTATCGACCGGGAGATCGCATAGGCCTAGGCGGACTGAGCGGAGGTGGGTAATCATCATATCATATCATATATCATATATATACAGCCGGAAACAGGCCTTCTCGGCCCACCAAGTCCGTGCCGCCCAATGATCCCCGTACATTAACACTATCCTACACCCACTAGGGACAATTTTTACATTTACCCAGCCAATTAACCTACATACCTGTACGTCTTTGGAGTGTGGGAGGAAACCGAAGATCTCGGAGAAAACCCACGCAGGTCACGGGGAGAACGTACAAACTCCTTACAGTGCAGCACCCGTAGTCAGGATCGAACCTGAGTCTCCGGCGCTGCATTCGCTGTAAAGCAGCAACTCTACCGCTGCGCCACCGTGCCGCCCGTAATGCTGTTCACCAAGACAGACACAAAATGCTGAAGTCACTCAACGCGTTAGGCAGCATCTCTGGAGAAGCTGAACAGTGACGTTTCGGGAAGGGACCCATCTTGGGCCCTGACCTGAAACGTCATCCATCCATGTTCAGCGTTTCGTGTCTTTCACTGGTAAACCAGCATCCGCTGTTTCTCGTTTCTCCTGCAGATCCACCACCAATCTCCCAGCAACTGGTGGTCCAGTTCCCCCCCAGCCCACCCCACCTCACTCCGGACAAAATCATCCCCCCCAAAAATCCCCCAGAAAACGTGGCGCCTAGGCCAAGTGATGCGGCCGATCTCTAACTCAATGGGACTTCCGCGCCGATCGGCGGTCCGAATTTGCCGCCTGTGGCCGGGGCTATGGAACTCCAGAGTGGCCAGAGCCGGCAGGTTCATTCCCATGGCCACAACAGCAGCCGACTTTATCAAGCGACAGAACCATCCGAGAGCAGACCTGAACTACTATCTACAGTACCTCATCGGGGACCCTCGGGCTCTCTTAGATCATGTCTTGCTGGCTTTACCTTGCACTAAACGTTATTCCCTTATCATGTATCTGAACACTGTGAATGGCTATTGTAATCACGTTTTGTCTTTCCGCTGGCTGGTTAGCGCGCAACATGACCTTTAATACGAGATGGTGGAGCACAAAAGTAAGGCAGATAGGTCATGTCCCTCTGATCATAAGATCATAAGTGATAGAATTAGGCCATTCGGCCCATAAAGTAAACCCTGCCATTCAATCATGGCTGATCTATCTCTCCCTCCAAACCCCATTCTCCTGCCTTCTCCCCATAAGCCCTGACACCCGTTCTAATCAAGAATCTATCTATCTCTGCCTTGAATATGTCCACTGACTTGGCCTCCCCAGCCTTCCGTGGCAATGAGGGGTTGTGGGGAAAAGGCTGGAGAATGGGGTTAGGAGGGCGAGATAGATCAGCCATGATTGAATGGCGGAGTAGACGATGGGCCGAATGGTATAATTCTGCTCCTGTCACTTATCTACTTATGTTTTCATTTCCAATCATAAGAATTTGCTTTTCAAGTTAAATATAAATTGATCAAAACTAGAGAGACAACACTCTCCACCAAGGAGTTAGTGTTGGGTTTCAGCACCACAATTACATTTAATTTTAAATTATATTAAGATCGTATAATTTACATTTTAGTTTGAGGCTGGGTGGAGTTGATCAATTCTACCTGCAGGCTGTAAAAATTTAGGATCATTTTCCCCTGCATCTTATTTATTTATAGTATCTTGAATATGTCAGCGATGTGGAATAGAAAATGCTTCGGCAAAGATTATCACACTTTACTACTTTGCTTTAAGTGGGAATATTCCCCAATTAGTGAATCAGAGTGAGTGGTAAACATTGGCTAAGATTGAACCCGTAATTAATGAGAGTTTGGACTCCCCCAACATTGGGAACATGTTTCATGCCTCTAACGTGTCCAACCCCTTAATAATCTTATACGTTTCGATAAGATCTCCTCTCATCCTTCTAAATTCCAGTATATACAAGCCTAGTCATGTATACAAGATTCACCTGCTCTGGGCAAAGGATTCTGTGCATCTACCCGGTCCATTCCTCTCATGATTTTATACACCTCTATTAGATCATCGCAGTACATTTCTTACCAGCTGGAACATTTCTCCTACAATTACCTTGGGCCGAGTTCATCTTCACTGCGCCACCCAAAGTCTCCGAATTTTTCATAGTGCGAGTTGTAATGGTGTATCACCCGATACACCATGGGGGACGAGATCTCCATCAGCATATTGTAGGCTGTTTGCTGCTCTTTCCCACTCGTGTAACCATTAAATAGACTGTAGATTATCTCTGATATTTCTGCAAGAAAAAACGTGAGGGAGTTAGAAACAGCTTACCTCCCACTCCATGTGTAAAACATTAGTCTGGCACATAGTTCAGAGACACAGCGCGGAAATGGGCCCTCTGGCTCAACGAGTCCACGCCAACCAACGATCCCCACACATTAACACCATCCCACACACACTAGGGACAATGTTACATTTATACCAAGCCAATTAACCTACAAACCCGCATGTCTTTGGAGTGTGGGAGGAAACTGAAGATCTTGGAGAAAACCCACGCAGGTCACGGGGAGAACGTACAAACTCCGGAGGACAGCACCCGTGGTCAGGATCGAACCCGGGTCTCTGGTGCTGCAAGGCCGTAGCTCTATTGAAACTTTCTCCCTCTGACCTAAAAGCTGTGCCCTCTCGTCTTTGACATTTCTATCCTCATATTTGTCTGAATTCAACTCCATCTGCCATTTCCCTGCCCTTTTTAGTTTAGATTTTTTTAGTTTAGACATTACAGCGCGGAAACAGGCCCTTTCGGCCCACCGGGTCCGCGTCGCCCAGCGACCCCCGCACATTAACACTATCCTACACAAAAGAGGGACAATTTTTACATTTACCAAGCCAATTAGCCTACATACCTGCACGTCTTTGGAGTGTGGGAGGAAACCGAGGATCTCAGAGAAAACCCACGCAGGTCACGGGGAGAACGTACAAACTCCGTACAGACAGCACCCGTAGTCGGGATCGAACCCGGGTCTCCGGCGCTGCATTCAATGTAAAGCAGCAACTCTACCGCAGCGCCACTGTGCCTTTTCTGTAACTGATTGAAATCCTGCTGCAGCCTTTGACAGCCTTGTTCACTATCCGCCACTAAACTCGGGACAGCACGGTGGCGCAGCGGTAGAGTTGCTGCCTTTCAGCGCCAGAGACCCGGGTTTGATCCCAACCATGAGTGCTGTCTGTACGGAGTTTGTACGTTCTCCCCGTGACTTGCGTGGGTTTTCTCCGAGATACTCGGTTTCCTCCCACACTCCCAAGACGTGCAGGTCTGTAGGTTAATTGGCTTGGTGTAAATGTAAGTTGTCCCTAGTGTGCGTAGGACAGTGTTAGTGTGCGGGGATCGCGGGTCGGCATGGACTCGGTGAGGCCGAAGGGCCTATTTCAGCGCTGTATCTCTAAACTTCAACAACTCTAAACTCTATCCACATCTGCGCTAAGCTTTATATTGTCTGCAAACTTGCCAACCAACCCATTGACGTTTTTGCCCAACTAACTTGCATACATCACAAACAAGTCTCGTGCACAGTTCTGGTTGCATTACTTTCGGAAAGATGTCGTTCAACTGGAAAGGCTGTAGAACGGGTCCACAAGGATGTTACCAGGACTGGGGGGGGGGCTTGAGTTACAGGGACTAGATAGACTGGGACGTTTTTTTTTAGAGATACAGCGCGGAAACAGGCCCTTCGGCCCACCGGGTCCGCGCCGCCCAGCGATCCCCGCACACTAACACTATCCTACACACACTAGGGACAATTTTTAACATTTGCCCAGCCAATTAACCTACACACCTGTACGTCTTTGGTGTGTGGGAGGAAACCGAAGATCTCGGAGAAAACCCACGCAGGTCACGGGGAGAACGTACAAACTCCGTACAGACGGCGCCCGTAGTCAGGATCGAACCTGAGTCTCCGGCGCTGCCTTCGCTGTAAGGCAGCAACTCTACCGCTGTGCCACCGTGCCGCCCTGGAGCTTTTGAGGGTTGTGGGCGGTAACCTTACAATCATGAGAGCTCAGATAAGAGGCACAGCCACAATATTTTACCAAGTTACATGAGTCTAAATCTAAAGGGCACAGGTTTAACAGGAGGGTGGAAAGATTTAAACGGAGCCTGAGGGACAACGTGTTTCACACAGAGGGTGGCGGCTCAGGAATGTGCTGTCAGGGGAAACTGTAGAAACAGGTACAATTACAATTTTTTGAAAGACATTCGGACAGGTAAATGGATAGAAATGTTTTGAGAGATATGGGCCAAAGAGGACTAGCTCAGCTAGACACTTTGGTTGATATTGTGTAGGAAAGAACTGCAGATGCAGGTTTAAATTGAGGGTAGGCACAAAATGCTGGAGTAACTCAGCGGGACAGGCAGCATCTCTGGAGAGAAGGAATGGGTGACGTTTCGGGTCGAGACCCTCCACACTGAGACTCTCAGTCTGAAGAAGGATCTCCCATTCCTTCTCTCCAGAGATGCAGCCTGTCCCGCTGAGTTACTCCAGCATTCTGTGTCCACTTTGGCTGGTGTTGACAAGTTGAGCTGAAGGACCACTTTTGGAGTAAATCAGCAGGAGAGGCAGCATCTCTGGATGGGTGATGTTTCTGGTGGAGACCCTCTTTCAGACTGGGAGTCCCAGTGTGAAGAAGGGTCTGGACCAGAAACGTCACCCATTCCCTTCTCTCCGGACGTGCTGCCTGTCCCGCTGAGTTACTCCAGCATTTTGTGTCTTATTTTCGGTGTAAACCAGCGTCTGCAGTTCCTATCCCACCGACCTTTCCGAGGCTGTTCACCTCGAGGACCCGAAAATAAAATCAGCCCCGCAGTCAAAAGCAAGTATTATGAAGCTCAGGAAAAAAATAATAACCGAAAGCTTCAAAAAGCAATTGCCTGCTCCAGTAATTAGTTTTCACAATTTCTGCACTGTTTAACCTCAAAACCTCCTTATTGCTGTCAGACCCTGCTTTCACGAGCAAGGGTGGGGGGGAATGCTTACTGACCATAAAAATCAACGTATAACTCACCGCTCTATATAAGTTGCTGTCCATCTTTCATTTTAGCCACTCCAAAAAAAACCCACTCATGAAGTCAAGCTATGCACATTTTCCTGATTGCATATCACACCAGTTACACATTGCCTGTATTCCAGGATTAAGGTGCAAAGGATGGTGAGGGAGTATGGAGGCACAGCGGTCCATTAGATTTGTGCGAAGCAGTTAATTTCTTTCACAGCCCCTTCAGATAAGTGTCTTTAAGACGGCAGTGAATTGAGATGACTAATTACTGTCTGCTCTCTATTGAAAATACCTCAATGTACACGGCTGGGCTAAATCAAACAGCCTCACAAATCAGTCTGTTAGATAAGACTTTATTGCATAGATTTTAAGTCAAAGAGCTTGCCGTAATGGAGCATTACAGTGCAGCGATTACCGTGGCAGTATTTATCCAGGCTCACCAATTTTCAATTGCAATGGATATTTTCTTTCGATGAAAGCTTCTGAATGAATCTACTTGGTAACCTTTGTCTTTCAATTAATTTATAGGCAAGAGGGAGCAATTCAGTTGATGGAGGAGATCTGTTTCACCAAACATCTCTGGTCTCCATGGCCGCTGATATCTTCTATACACTAAAACTCTCGTTTGTTTGTTTGTTTGTTAGTTCCGGAACTACAGCCAAAACCGTACACGATAGCGCGACAATTTTAGGCCCACCTTCCTCACCATCATCCCTTTGGTGCTCATGGAAGATGTTTCATTGAAATCGGTTATATTTTTTAAGTTATTCACATTTTAAAACTTAAATCTATCTCCTAGGGAGGGAGGTAAAGGGAGGGGGAGGGGAGGGGCGGGGAAGTGGGAGGGAGGGTGGAGGAGATGGGGAGGGAAAGGGGAGGGGGGTGGAGGGAGGAAGGGGAGGGAGGGGAGGGGGGGAGGGAGGGGAGGGGGGAAGGGAGGAGGGGGGATGGGAGGGGGGGAGGAGAGGGTGCTGCACCAATACAGGAGAGGTTTGGGCCTAACGAGTTCACTTGGTCTAGTTCTGAATTAAAGTTTGACCCGTCTGACCTGTTTAAAGTTGGGATCCTGATAGTTTCTTGATTAATATGGGCGTCAAAGTGTTACGGGGAGAAGGCAGGAGATTGGGGATGAGAGGGAAAGATAGATCAGCCCTGACTGAATGGCGGAGCAGATTCGTTAGGCCGAATGGCCTAATTCTGTTCCCATGTCTTAGGTCTTATGGGATAAAAAATGAAGCAGAATCGATGAGCCGAATGGCCTAATTCTGTTCCTATGTTGTATGTGTTATGGTCTCATGGGATTAAAAATGAATTGGAAACAATTTGTCTAGTTTTCAAAGATTTACATTTAAGTATGGTGGAATCTGAATTCAGACCTGTTACTAATATTGCTAATGCAGAGCAAGAGAGTAAGAATATTTCATTCAGGCCCTCCTACCATTGAATAAGCTCATGGATAAGAAAGGGTTCATGTTGATCGGAAGGGACAATGTTAGGAGGTACACAATTGAATCCTTATTTTATTCCTGCCATTGAAGAAAGTTGGGGGATAAATAAAAAAACGTAAGAAGACGGTTGGCATGGTGGCGCAGCGGTAGAGTTGCTGCCTTACAGCGCCAGAGACCCGGGTTGGATTCTGATTACGGTTGCATCTCAGTATGGTTTGTATGTTCCCCATGTGACTGCGTGGGTTTTCTCCGGGATCTCTGGTTTCCTCCCACAGGTGGCTTGCAGCACTTGCAGCGCCGTAGTCCCGGGTTCGATCCCGACTATGGGTGCTGTCTGCATGTCGTTTGTACGTTCTCCCCGTGACCGGAATGGTGGGACTATCATATGTTGAAAGACTGGAGCTACTAGGCTTGTATACACTGGAATTTAGAAGGATGAGAGGAGATCTTATCGAAACGTATAAGATTATTAAGGGGTTGGACACGTTAGAGGCAGGAAACATGTTCCCAATGTTGGGGGAGTCCAGAACAAGGGGCCACGGTTTAAGAATAAGGGGTAGGCCATGTAGAACTGAGATGAGGAAAAACTTTTTCAGTCAGAGAGTTGTGAATCTGTGGAATTCTCTGCCTTAGAAGGCAGTGGAGGCCAATTCTCTGAATGCATTCAAGAGAGAGCTGGATGGAGCTCTTAAGGATAGCGGAATCAGGGGGTATGGGGAGAAAGCAGGAACGTGGTACTGATTGAGAATGATCAGCCATGATCACATTGAATGGCGGTGCTGGCTCGAAGGGCCGAATGGCCTCCTCCAGTACCTATTGTCTATTGTCTATTGACCGCGTGGGTTTTCTCTGGGTGCTCTGGTTTCCTCCCACACTCCAAAGACAGACAGGTTTGTAGGTTAATTGACTTGGCTTATACTTGTAAATTGTCCCTAATGTGCATGTAGGATAGTGTTAATGTGCGGGGATCGCTGGTCAGCGAGGACTCGTTGGGCCGAAGGGCCTGTTTCCGCGCTGTGTCTCTAAACTAAACTAAAGATAATAGAAGGGTAAGTGACTTAAACTCCTCAAGTTTGCCCAGATCATTCAAGATGATGCAGGAGCACTGGAAGTAAACATTACAGAGGGAGAAGTGCACATTTAGTGCAAAGATACAAGGAACTGCAAGTGCTGAAATCTTGAGCAAAACACAAAATGCTGGAGGAACTCAGCGACTCAGCCTCTGTGAAGGTATTGGACAGGTGACATTTGGGCTCGGGACCGTTTTACAGACACTTATAGAGTGACGCATGTTTCAATGTCTTGCCGTTTTCTAATTTGTTATTAAGAACACAATGGCGCAGCGGTAGAGTTGCTGCCTTACAGCGAATGCAGCGCCGGAGACTCAGGTTCGATCCCGACAACGGGCGCTGTCCGTATGGAGTTTGTACATTCTCCCCGTGACCTACGTGGGTTTTCTCAGAGATCTTCGGTTACCTCCCACACTCCAAAGAGGTACAGGTTTGTAGGTTAATTGGCTTGGTGTAAGTGTAAACTGTAACAGACTGCAGGTAGACCCAAATGCAGCACACGGAACCAAGGAAGTAGTTTTAGAATGAGCTTTCTTTCTACCTGCTCGTGGTCGGGTACAGAAGACTGAGGCGTTCACCAGGTATACGACGAGGCATGAAGGTCGGGAGCAGGCAGGGTCGGCATCGGGAAATCAGTCCAAGAGAGAATACTGGAGAGTCTTGGATGAGGGCTAAGGACAATCTGGCAAAGAGTGTGTGTGTGTGTGTGTGCAGGAAGGGTTTATATGCTGGCTTGATTGGTGATCTGGAGCAGGTGAGTGAACAGGTGAGGGGAGTTGGCTTAACGTGGTGGGCGTGGCTGGCAGGTGAGTGAACAGGACAGACTGTGACAGTAAACTGTCCCTAGTGTGTGTAGGATAGTGTTGATGTGCGAGGATCGCTGGTCGTCGCGGACTCAGTGGGCCGAAGGGCCTGTTTCCGTACAGTACCTCTAAATTAAACTAAACTAAACTCAATGAACATAATACTCAGGAACACAATGGTTTGCTGATGAGACGAGGACTGCAATAATCTTAATAAGTACTAATGCGAGAAAGTAAAGCGGGCACCTTGAGCTAAAGAGTCATGAGTCTTAAATGATTCCGCTGCCTTATCTCATCTCCTGAATACTTCTCCATTGCCCTCCATTCAGTTTCAGTTTAGTTTATTGTCACGTGTACCGAGGTACAGTGAAAAGCTTGTGTTATGTGTATTCACTGCACACCATGTGCCTGTGTCTAACTGCCTCTTTAATGCATTTGCAAGGAACTGCAGATACTGGTTTGTGTAAGGCACCGATGAAAGGCACAAAATGGTGGGAAACTCAGCGGGTCAGGCAGCATCCATGGAGAACATGGATAGGTGACGTTTTGAGTCGGGACCCTTCCTCAGCCTCTTAAATGCCTCGATCATGTCTGCTTCGTCCACCATCCATGGCAGTACATTCCACACACCCACCACCCAGAGTGTAAAAAAACTTGGCCCACACATCTCCTTCAAACTTTACCACTCTCACCTCAAATCTGTGGCCCCTGGAAAGAGGTTCAAACTGTTTATCCTATCTATGCCTCTCATAATTTTATATACTTTATCAGATCTCCCTTCAACCTTCCAGAGAAAGCAATCCAAGCCCAGCCGACCTATCCTTGCAGCTAATGCCATCTAATCCAAGCATCGTGCTGGTTAGCCTCTTCCACACCTTTTCCAAAGCCTCCACTTCCTTCCTCGGTTGGGGTAAGCGGATCTGCACACAATACTCCGCACAAGGGCAGCATGGTGGCGCAGCAGTAGAGTTGCTGCCTTACAGCGCAGAGCCCCGCGTCGCGGGTTCGATCCTGACCACGGGCACGGAGTTTGTACGTTCTCCCCGTGACCTGCGTGGGTTTTCTCCGGAGATTTTTGGTTTCCTCCCACACTCCAAAGACGTGCAGGTTTGTAGGTTAATTGACTTTGTATAAATGTAAATTGTCCCCAGTGTGTGTGGGACAGTGTTAATGTGTGGGGATGGCTGGTTGGTGCGGACTCAGTGGGCCGAAGGGCCTGTTTCTCTAAACTAAACTAAACTAAACTAAACTAAACTAAACTAAACTAAACTAGACTAGACTAGACTAGACTAGACTAGACTAAACTAAACATACAAACTTCTGCAGACAACACCAAAGGTCAGGATTGAACCAGACTGTTGGTATGTTAAAGCAGCAAGTTTACTAACTGTGAAAACATGTTTTCGCAAGTTCATAAATTCTAGGATCAGGTTAAGGCCATTCGGTCCATCAAGTCTACTCCACCATTCAATCATGGCTGATCTATCTCTCCCTCCTAACTCCATTCTCCTGCCTTCTCCCTATAACCATTGACGCCCGTACTAATCAAGAATCTATCTATCTCCACCTTAACAATACCCACCGAGACTTGGCTTCCACAGCCATGAATATGAAAAGAAGAACAAAAGAAAATAAAAAGCTCAAAAGAAACAGTACTTAAAAATTGAGCAAAGGAGAACTGAAAACACTCACAATAAAGTTTATACCAAGGAAAATGCGTTTCAAAAGGAAATAGTACAACATTTGGAAATTGTTTCCAGGTACAGGAAAAGTCAAAATTTGAGGTCGGAATTGTCAAATAACCCAGAAGGGAATTTAATAAAAGCTGCTTGACAAAAGTGGGGTTAAAATGTGGAGGCAACTAACTATCGGGACATGTAGTTAAGGCAAATACCATGGATGCATTTCAGAGGAAGCTGGATAATGACAAGATGGAGAAATGAACAGAAGGTATGGTGATCGGATTAGCTGGAGGCAGGGTAAAAGGAAGCTTGTGCCAAGCATAAACAAGGCTCTGGACCAGTTGGGCTGAATTGTCTGATCCTGTATCTTAATCCCCTTGTAAATTAAATCCAATAAATTTGAGATTCGGGTAGTCTGACTCTTTAGTTTTGGTTTGGAGATACAGCAGGGAAACCCACCGAGTCCGCGCCGACCAGCGATCCCCACACACTAACACTCTCCTACACACACGAGGGACAATTTACAATATTACCCAAGCTAATTAACATATAAACCTGGGTATTTATTCGCAAAATGCTGGAGTAACTCAGCAGGTCAGGCAGCATCTCAGGAGAGAAGGAATGGGCGACGTTTCGGGTCGAGACTCTTCTTCAGACTGACAACGTCGCCCATTCCTTCTCTCCTGAGATCCTGCCTGACCTGCTGAGTTACTCCAGCATTTTATGAATAAATACCTTCGATTTGTACCAGCATCTGCAGTTATTTTCTTACACAACACATAAACCTGGAGTAACTCAGCAGGTCAGGCAGCATCTCAGGAGAGAAGGAATGGGTGGCGTTTCGGGTCGAGACCCTTCTTCAGACTGAAGAAGGGTCTCGACCCGAAACGTCACCCATTCCTTCTCTCCTGAGATGCTGCCTGACCCGCTGAGTTACTCCAGCATTTGGTGAATAAATACCTTTGATTTGTACTAGCATCTGCAGTTATTTTCATACACAACATATAAACCTGTATGTTTTTGGAGCACTATTATCTATAGACTAAAACTCTCGTTTGTTTATTTGTTTGTTTGTTCCTGAACTACAGCCAAAACGGTACAAGATAGCGCGACAATTTTAGGCCCACCTTACTCACCGTCGTCCCTTTGGTGCTAATGGAAGAAGTTTCATTGAAACCGGTGTTATATTTTTAAAGTTATTCACATTCTAGACCAGAGGTTATAGCCTCAGAATTAAAGGACGTTCCTTTGGGAATGAGATTAGAAGGGATGTCTTTAGTCAGAGGGTGGTGAATCTGTGGAATTCATTGCCACAGAAGGCTGTGGAGGGCTTCAATGGATATCTTTAAGGCAGGGATAGCTAGATCCTTGATTGGTACGGGTGTCAGTGGTTATGGGCAGACAATAGACAATAGACAATAGACAATAGGTGCAGGAGTAGGCCATTCAGCCCTTCGAGCCAGCACCGCCATTCAATGCGATCATGGCTGATCACTCTCAATCAGTACCCCGTTCCTGCCTTCTCCTCATACCCCCTCACTCCGCTATCCTTAAGAGCTCTATCCAGCTCTCTCTTGAAAGCATCCAACGAACTGGCCTCCACTGCCTTCTGAGGCAGAGAATTCCACACCTTCACCACTCTCTGACTGAAAAAGTTCTTCCTCATCTCAGTTCTAAATGGCCTACCCCTTATTCTTAAACTGTGGCCCCTTGTTCTGGACTCCCACAACATTGGGAACATGTTTCCTGCCTCTAATGTGTCCAATCCCCTAATTATCTTATATGTTTCAATAAGATCCCCCCTCATCCTTCTAAATTCCAGTGTATACAAGCCCAATCGCTCCAGCCTTTCAACATACGACAGTCCCGCCATTCCGGGAATTAACCTAGTGAACCTACGCTGCACACCCTCCATAGCAAGAATATCCTTCCTCAAATTCGGAGACCAAAACTGCACACAGTACTCCAGGTGCGGTCTCACCAGGGCCCGGTACAACTGTAGAAGGACCTCTTTGCTCCTATACTCAACTCCTCTTGTTATGAAGGCCAACATTCCATTGGCTTTCTTCACTGCCTGCTGTACCTGCATGCTTCCTTTCATTGACTGATGCACTAGGACACCCAGATCTCTTTGAACTCCCCCTCCTCCTAACTTGACACCATTCAGATAATAATCTGCCTTTCTATTCTTACTTCCAAACTGAATAACCTCACACTTATCTACATTAAACTGCATCTGCCATGTATCCGCCCACTCACACAACCTGTCCAAGTCACCCTGCAGCCTCATTGCATCTTCCTCACAATTCACACTACCCCCCAGCTTAGTATCATCTGCAAATTTGCTAATGGTACTTTTAATCCCTTCGTCTAAGTCATTAATGTATATCGTAAATAGCTGGGGTCCCAGCACCGAACTTGCGGTACCCCACTGGTCACTGCCTGCCATTCCGGAAGGGACCCATTTATCCCCACTCTTTGCTTTCTGTCTGTCAACCAATTTTCTATCCATGTCAGTACCCTACCCCCAATACCATGTGCCCTAATTTTGCCCACTAATCTTCTATGTGGGACCTTGTCGAAGGCTTTCTGAAAGTCGAGGTACACCACATCCACTGACTCTCCCCTGTCAATTTTCCTAGTTACATCCTCAAAATATTCCAGTAGATTTGTCAAGCATGATTTCCCCTTCGTAAATCCATGCTGACTCGGAATGATCCCGTTACTGCTATCCAAATGCTCAGCAATTTCGTCTTTTATAATTGACTCCAGCATCTTCCCCACCACTGATGTCAGACTAACTGGTCTATAATTACCCGTTTTCTCTCTCCCTCCTTTCTTAAAAAGTGGGATAACATTTGCTATCCTCCAATCCACAGGAACTGATCCTGAATCTATAGAACATTGAAAAATGATCTCCAATGCTTCCACTATTTCTAGAGTCACCTCCTTAAGTACTCTGGGATGCAGACCATCAGGCCCTGGGGATTTATCAGCCTTCAGTCCCATCAGTCTACCCAAAACCATTTCCTGCCTAATGTGGATTTCCTTCAGTTCCTCCATCACCCTAGGTTCTCCGGCCCCTAGAACATTTGGGAGATTGTGTGTATCTTCCTCAGTGAAGGTAAGAGAATGGGGTTAAAAGTGAAAGATAGATCAGCTATGCTTGAATGGCGGAGTAGATTTGATGGGCCGAATGGCCTAATTCTGCTCCTATTACTTATGAACTTATGAACTCTTATTTTAGATTTGTAAAAAAAAAACTCTGAAATGTAACGGCAAATCAAAGCAGAAGAAAGGTCTCAACCTGAAACGTCACCCATACCTTCTCTCCAGAGATGCTGCCTGTCCCGCTGAGTTACTCCAGCTTATCGTGTGTATGTTCGGTTTAAGCTAGCATCTGCAGTTCCTTCCTAAACGTCAAAGCAGAGAGGATGAAGGGAACTTACCCTCAGCTTTGATGTCGTCAACCAGTTGGCAGGTTGTTCGTGTGGTGACCGCACTTGGTTCAGATCGCCTCCCCCTGCTGTCCAAAGCATACAGAGTAAACCTAAGACAACGACAAGATACTCGGCAGGTAAGTGATCCATTCCAAGTGAGATATTTAACACGTACAGCACAACTTCATTTAGACTTTAGACCTCAGAGATGTAGCGCGGAAACCGGCCCTTCGACCATACCGAGTCCACGCCGACAAGCGATCCCCGTGCACGAACACTTTCCTACAGTTTACAATTTTACCAAAGCCAATTAGTCTGAAGAAGGGTCTCGACCCGAAACGTCACCCATTCCTTCTCTCCCGAGATGCTGCCTGACCTGCTGAGTTACTCCAGCATTTTGTGAATAAATCGATTTGTACCAGCATCTGCAGTTATTTTCTTATCTTAACCTACAAACCCGCACGTCTTTGGAGTGTGCGTAGAAACATGAGATCCTGGAGAAAACCGAAGCGGTCACGGGGAGAACGTGCAAACTCTGTGCAGACAGCACCCATAGTCGGGATTGAACCCGGGTCACTGACTCTGTACAGCACAGCATCTCTACCGAAGCACCAATATGCCAACCCTTGCACGTAATGTTTGTAATGTACGTCCTTGTACATAATGTGGTGTACGTAACTGTATCATCATTAAATATTGTGCTGTGATCTCCATTTCACTATGAGGAAAAACTTTTCCAGTCAGAGAGTTGTGAATCTGTGGAATCCTCTGCCTCAGAAGGCAGTGGAGGCCAATTCTCTGAATGCATTCAAGAGAGAGCTAGATAGAGCTCTTAAGGATAGCGGAGTCAGGGGGTATGGGGAGAAGGCAGGAACGGGGTACTGATTGCGGATGATCAGCCATGATCACATTGAATGGCGGTGCTGGCTCGAAGGACCGAATGGCCTCCTCCTGCACCTATTGTCTATTGTCCATTGTCTAACTCAGCGGGTCAGGCAGCATCTCTGGAGAGAAGGAATGGGTGACGTTTCGGGTCGAGACGATTCCTTCTCTCCAGAGATGCTGCCTGACCCACTGAGTTACACCAGGATTTTGTGTCTACCTTAGATTTAAACCAGCATCTGCAATTTTTCCCTGCACATTATCAGTGTCCCTGTTATCAATTCCAAAGGACCATGCGAAAAATACATGTCTCTCCTGTCACTGCCAGTTTCAGACGTAGGAGTCTCAGATTCTGTTAAGACTATCAGAACAAAATAGACATTGTTTATCACAGAAGTAAACTAGGCTGACGAGTTTCTAGGATTACAAACTAAAATTAGAATTACTAATCAAAATTGAAAACCAGCCAAAGTGAAAAAAAAAATATATATAATGTTTCTAAAGAGTGGTCACGGTGGCGCAGCGGTAGAGTTGTCGCCTTACAGCGAATGCAGCGCCGGAGACCCGGGTTCGATCCCGACCACGGGTGCTGCCTGTACAGAGTTTGTACGTTTGTACACGGCAGGTTTGTAGGTTAACTGGCTTGGTAAAATGTAAAAAGTGTCCCTAGAGGGTGTAGGATGGTGTTAGTGACGTGCGGGGATCGCTGGTCTCAGCCTGGACCCGGTGGGCCGAAGGGCCTGTTTCCGCGCTGTATCTCTAAACTAAACTAAACTAAACTAAGCTGCTATAACCTGAAGATCCCAAGGCCCGGATTTAACTTTAAACAAAATAAATACGAGGCCCCCGAGAGGAATGCAGGGGCACCAATGATGACTGGTCTCATTTAGTTTGTGCAGACACTCCATGCAATTCACTGCAACAATTCCGTACTCAATAAACGAGACACATTTTTTTGAAAAAGCGTGGGAGGAATAGATCATGAGAGGAACAGATCGGGTAGATGCACAGAGTCTCTTGCCCAGAGTAGGTGAATCGAGGACCAGTCGACATCGGTTTGAGGTGCGTCTGTTTACAGATTGAATGGTGGCTGTTTAAATAGTACAGATTCTGGGAAAAATCAGGATGAGGAAAACTTAACCAAGTAAGCATTGTCATTTTTCAGAATGGCGAAATTCAAAATCTGGCACAAATTGAATTTTGATGTTGCAATTGGGGGTTCCTTGTCAGAACAAACTGTTGATACTTGATAAAGTGTCCATGAGAGGAATAGATCGGGTAGACGCACACAGTCTCTTGGCCGGAGCAGGTGAATCGAGGACGAGAGGACATAGGTTTATGGTGAAGCGGAAAAGATTTAATAGTAATTTGAGGGGTAACATTTTCACGCAAAGGGTGGTAGGTGTATGGAACGAGCTGCCAGAGGAGGTGGTTGAGGCAGGGACTATCCCAACGTTTAAGAAACAGTTAGACAGGTACATGGATAGGACAGGTTTGGAGGGATATGGACAAAATGCTGGCAGGTGGGACTAGTATAGATGGGACATGTACACACGACAATGAAGCATCATTGAATTGATTCATTGAATCATGAAGGAATACGGATTATGTGAAGGCAGAGGAGATTAGTTTAACTTGACATCGTGTTCGGCATGGACACTGTGGGCCGAAGGGCCTTTTCCTGTGCTATACTGTCCGGTGTTCTATGTTATATTCATCCTTTAACCGACATCACAAGAAGATTTTCATGCCATTCGCCTCATTGCTCTTTGTGCGATCTTCCGTGAATATTTGCTCTTCACGTGTTTCTTCACGTGGCAACCGTGATAATCGTCCAACGAATGGAGTGAAACTGAGATAAGCTGCCCTCCCGTTATGTGGGAATCCCAGTAGGTCTGCAACTAGCTCGTGTTCAGAATTTCATGACATTAAACAATGTCACGCAAATTCAGGGCGGCACGGTGGCGCAGCGGTGGAGTTGCTGACTTGTGGTGCCAGTGACCCAGGCTCGATCCTGACCACGGGATCCTGTGCCGCCTGTACGGAATTTAGACAATAGACAATAGGTGCAGGAGGAGGCCATTCGGCCCTTCGAGCCTGCACCGCCATTCAATGTGATCATGGCTGATCATTCTCAATCAGTACCCCGTTCCTGCCTTCTCCCCATACCCCCTGACTCTGCTATCCTTAAGAGCTCTATCTAGCTCTCTCTTGAATGCATTCAGAGAGTTGGCCTCCACTGCCTTCTGAGGTAGAGAATTCCACAGATTCACAACTCTCTGACTGAAAAAGTTTTTCCTCATCTCTGTTCTAAATGGCCTACCCCTTATTCTTAAACTGTGGCCCTTTGTTCTGGACTCCCCCAGCATTGGGAACATGTTTCCTGCCTCTAACGTGTCCAACCCCTTGATAATCTTATACGTTTCGATAAGATCTCCTCTTATCCTTCTAAATTCCAGTGTATACAAGCCTAGTCGCTCCAGTCTTTCAACATACGACAGTTCCGCCATTCCGGGAATTAACCTAATAAACCTAAGCTGCACGCCCTCAATAGCAAGAATATTGTACGTTCTCCCCGTGACCCGCGTTGGTTTTCTCCGGTATCTCTCCAAAGACGTACAGGCTTTGTAGGCTAATTAGCTTTGGTAAAATTGGAAACTGTCCCAATTATGTCGGATAGTGTTAATGTGCGGGGATCGCTGGTCGGTGTGGACTCGGTGGGCCGAATGGCCTGTTTCAGTGCTGTACCTTTGAACTAAACAAAAACTACATTCAACTTAAAACCTCTTGACATCTATATTTCCATTCTGAGTGTGATTCTCGTGTCAAACACTAACCCAACAGCATCATGGCAGCATTTCAAATTTTCTCAAAAATTAAGATGACATCAGATAGCTAATCATATTTACAGATTTTACAAGGTCTGGATAAAAAATGTTAAAATTTGTGTTTCCTTTCCAGTGTTTTATTTTTATTTTCTCCATGCACACTTCAAAAATGGCATCACTTGTTTGTATGTTGACGTTACAGCATTTGGATCTTAAATGCATTATTGTGATCAAGGATAACAGCAGGGAAGGACATTTCCTGAATGGTGAAAAAGGAAATAGAAACAATGGAGGTCCAAAGAGATTAGGAGGCATGCACACAAACCATTATAATGCCACACGTAAGTACTGAAAATAACCCAGAGGCTAATGGAATGTTGTCTGAAGAGTGGACATTAAGCAGTAGTTATATCCAGACTAAGTTAGGCCACAACTGAAGTATTAAGATCAATGGTGAATTCACTCTTTATGATGTCCTACTAGGGTTGCCAACCGTCCCATATTAGCCGGGACATCCCGTATTTTGGGCTAAGTTGGTTTGTCCCTTACGGGACCACCCTTGTCCCGTATTAGGCCCCGGCGGCGCAGTAGGCCCGGGCGGCGCTGTAGGCCCGGACGCTGTAGGCCCCGACGTTGTAGGCCCCGACACTGTAGGTCCAGACACTCTAGGTTTCTGACATTTTAGCTCCGGACAGTCTAGGCCCAAGACCTGGGCGCCACCTGACGGAGGTTGCATAGCAACCCGCCTCCCGGCCCGGGCGGCCGCCATTGCTGGCTGGGTGAGGTCACGTGGGGCGCAGGGCGGTGATGTCACCTTGTCCCGTATTTGGGAGTGAGATAGTTGGCACCCCTACCATTGAGGTAAGTAGTAAATAGGGATGTGGATTGTGCTAATGTAGACAAAGTCTAAAAGTGGAGACATGGAATGCAGCCTCCTGCACCTATTGTCTATTGTCTATTGACTTTTAGACTTTAGAGATGCAGCGCGGAAACAGGCCCTTCGGCCCGCTGAGTTGGTGCTGACCAGCGATCACCTGGCGCACTGGCACAATCCCACGTGCTCGGGACAGTTGACACTTTTTTACTGAAGCCAATTAACCTACAGATCTGCACGTCTTTGTAACGTGGGAAGAAACCAGAGCACCTGGAGAAAACCCACGCGGTCACGGGGAGAATGTACAAGCTCCGCACAGTCAGCTCCCCTAGTCGGTATCGAACCTGGGTCTTTGGCATTGGAAGGCAACAACTCTACCGCTGCGCCACCGTGCCGCCCCTCTTGCCTGTAAAAGGTGTGAGACGGGAAGGGAGGTTGGTTTGCGTGGCGGTCTGTGGTGCTTGAACGAACAAACTCTTTCCCCGTCAACATGTCGGGCACCCTGGCCTCGCCCTGCTTCCACTGAAACTAGACGTGGAGACGTACGATTCCCGGGGTCTAGATTTCTCCCCTGCACGTTGAACACGGACAGTGATCCCAAGCCGACCATTGTCGTGACTTAAGATTCATCCCGAAAGTCAAACAGAAGCTGCAAGACTGGAGGGAGCTCGAGGAAAGCTTGGAGCTCCTGGGTCACGGTGACCAGATGCAGCAGCTCATAACATCGCTAGTTCTTGTTAATGGGCAAAAATAAAAACTCCACATACTTATAAAGATTTTGGCAATCTTTTCCTCGAGATGCGAGTGGAAGCTCGTCCACTTGGCTCGCCATCCGGAACACTCATTAAAACCAGATTAGAAACACAGTAAACACGAATGCTACTCTATTTCTGGGCTTCCGAGCGCAGTAATAAGTAACATGTTGAGCCTAGAAGAGGGCAAAGACTGCTCAGCACTCGTGTGACCAATGGTACGATCGGTGAACTTTTGTAATGACCTTGGCGCCAAACACAGGAGGCCTTGCGTCTGGTCTTGCCGCGTTGAATGTAAGACAAAGCATCTCACTGTACCTCGGTACATTCGACAGTAAATACTAGTGACGGGAGAGTCTAGGACAAAATGGCATCGCTTCAGAATTAAAGGGCGTTCCTTTAGGAAGGAGAGGAGGAGGAATTTCTTTAGTCAGAGGGTGGTGAATCTGTAGAATCCATTGCCGCAGAAGGCTGGAGAGGCCAAGTCAATGGATATTTTTACGGCAGGGATAGATAGATTCTTGATTAGTACGGGCGACAGGGGTTATGGGGAGAAGGCAGGAGAATGGGGATAGGGGGGGGGGAGAGATAGATCAGCCATGATGGAATGGCGGAGTAGACCTGATGGGCAGAATGGCCTAATTCTGCTCCTATCACTTATGAACTTATGAATCATTGGAATCATAGAGTCGTAGAGTGATACAGCGTGGAAAAAGGCCCTTCGGCCCAACTTGCCCACACTGGCCAACATGTCCCATTGACACTAGTCCCACCTGCCCACATTTGGTCCATCTCCCTCTAAACTTGTCCTATCCATGTACGTGTCTGAATGTTTCTTAAACATCGCGATAGTACTTGCCTGAACTACCTCCTCCGGCAGCTCGTTCCACACACCCGCCACCATTTGTGTGGAAAAAAAGTTACCTGTCAGTTTGCTATTAAATTCCACCCCCCCCCCCCCCCCTCACCTTAAACCTATGTCTTCTGATTCTCCATTGATAAAATAGTTGAGAGAAGGAATGTCACTGCCAGGGGTTTTATCAATACCGCGTAAAAAATCTTGAGCAGAAGCATGGTGCAATCAGATATGCAGGTCAACATGGGACTCAAAACATTGTTCCTGTGATGGCCATTAATCTGTGCATTGCAGGTAAATGGCACGAGATTAAAGGGTGTAGGAAAATAACTGCAGATACTGGTACAAATCGAAGGTATCACAAAAAGCTGGAGTAACTCAGCGGGTCAGGCAGCATCAAAGATACTAGAGGAACAAGATGGGCCACTCCGTTGAAATCGCCTATACTGAAGTGTAGTACGCAGAGGAGCCATTTTAGTAGGCAAAACCCGCCGTTCGTAATGCTTCTCGCAGTGTTTTGAGGGAACAGTATGTGTGATTATACCATTAAAATGCAGAATATATACAATACAATACAATACAATACAATACAATACAATACAATACAATACAATATATCTTTATTGTCATTGTACAGGGGTACAACGAGATTGGGAATGCGCCTCCCATACGATGCAATAAATTAATTAGCTAGTCAGTATTAATTTAAACAACCCAATGAAACAAATTGGAACAGTTTTAAAACTGTTATCTATCATCTAACTGTCATCTATCAATTGACAGATTTTTGTTATTTTTGTTTTTTTAAGTGTTTCTGGAAGTTTCTGCCTACTAAAATGGCGCCTTGATGTACTACGGTTTTTAGGGTCGAGTGGTCTATCTTGTTCCTCTAGTAACTTTGGGTAGCATCTCAGGAGAGAAGGAATGGGTGACGTTTCGGGTCTCGGAAAGACGTCTCGGACCCGAAACGTCACCCATTCCCTCTCTCCTGAGATGCTGCCTGTCCCGCTGAGTTACTCCGGCATTTTGTGGTACCTTCTGGAGTAAAGGTCGTTCTTCCTCCCTCGAGAATCACTGATGCCATCATTTACCCCCAGAAAAAGAGCTGAATTCCGATCTCGCCTTCCTCTTCTCGCTCAAGCGAGTCCGCGGTGTCTTCTGCCTTTTTTTCCCGTCCGCTGTTCTCCAGCGGTTCAAATCCCACCGAATCCCTTAACAATCTGAAGTATGAATCAGAGCTCTTTGTTCCAGTAGCTCCAGGCACCGCAATGTAACTACACTCACTCGACAAAAAACAGAGGCACTCAGCCAACGCACAACATAACAAAGAAAACCCAATGACGCGTCCACTGATTACAGATGCCAATAAGGCCAGAACCAGCTTATCATCCACATCTGACTCGCACAACTCCGATTATGAATTTATCTCTGCTCTGCTCGATCTTATCGAAACACATAAGGTTATTAAGAGGTTGGACACGTTAGAGGCAGGAAACATGTTCCCAATATTGGGGGAGTCCAGAACAAGGGGCCACAGTTTAAGAATAAGGGGTAGGCCATTTAGAACTGAGATGAGGAAAATCTTTTTCACTCAGAGAGTTGTAAATCTGTGGAATTCTCTGCCTCAGAAGGCAGTGGAGGCCATGTCTCTGAATGCATTCAAGAGAGAGCTAGATAGAGCTCTTAAGGATAGCGGAGTCAGGGGGTATGGGGAGAAGGCAGGAACGGGGTACTGATTGAGAATGATTAGCCATGATCACATTGAATGGTGGTGCTGGCTCGAGGGGCCGAATGGCCTCCTCCTGCACCTATTGTCTATTGTCTAATGCACTTCCTTTTTAAATCAGTGGAGAACAATGTATATAATTCAAAGAGTAACGCATGCAACACGACATGGTGGCGCTGTGGTGGAGCTGCTGCCTTACAGCGCCAGAGACCTGGGTTCGATCCTGACTACGGGTGCTTGTAGGGCATTTGAGGCTTTTAGACTGGCATATGGACGTGCAGGGAATAGAGGGATAAGGGTCATGTGCAGGTTGATGAGATCAGTTCAGCTAGGCAGCATGTTCGGCACAAATATTCTATGAATAAAGGGGAAGCCATTTAAAACTGAGGTGAGAAGAAACTTTTTCACCCAGAGAGTTGTGAATTTGTGTAATTCTCTGCCGCAGAGGGCAGTGGAGGCCAAATCACTGGATGGATTTAAAAGAGAGTTGGATAGAGCTCTAGGGGCTAGTGAAATCAAGGGGTATTGGGAGAAGGCAGGCACGGGTTACTGATTGTGGATGATCAGCCATGATCACAATGAATGGCGGTGCTGGCTCGAAGGGCCAAATGGCCTCCTCCTGCACCTATTTTCTATGTTTCTATGTTTCTAAACATTGCGAGCTGGAGGGCACTGTTCTATGTTCAATGTTCTATCTGTCACGAGTTCTTGCTGGACTTTTCTCGTTCAGAGTTCAATTTTATTTGAGATCTGAAAGGCTTCGATCTTCTGACATTTGTCAGTCTCTACCCGAAACGTCACCCATTCCTTCTCTCCAGAGATGCTGCCTGTCCCCGCTGAGTTACTCCAGCATTTTGTGTTTCTCTGCAATTTAAACCAGCATCTGCAGTTCTTTCCAACACCACTTTATTTGAGATAAGTTAGTTTTGCAGTGCAGTAGGGCTAGATATCAGCAACAGGATTTTCAATTCATGGTATGTGTATTTGGTAAAGTATTTGGAATTAATAAAATAATTATTAGTAAAGTATTTGGAAATCATGGTTATCAGGACTTAATTCATCTCAAAATGGCCTTTTGCATTTTATTGACGGTACTGTCCTTCAGATCTGAAGGATTGCCAGCTATCCTGCACCTTGTGACCGGCGGAGAAGTATTAAGAGAAATATTCAGCAGATCATTTTCGCAAGATATTGCAAATGCGGTCACCTTGGACAAAGAGAATTGTTTGATCAAACGGAGTGAAATTATCTTCTTTCCACCTTGAGATAATTGTGTTTTGATACAGACATTGTCAAATGCGATTGATATTGTTTAGTTAGAGCTCTGGGTCCCGAACCTGTGTTCTGAAACGCTATCAAAACAAATAGAAGGCAACTATTTTCAAGGTTTTAAGGAGATTATCTATTTGAATATTTGGAACTGTGCAGAGTTGGTCTCTCATAGTTCATGTGTGACAGCTGCAATTAGGGTTGCCAACTATCTCACTCCCAAATAAAGGACAAGGTGACGTCACCGCCCCGCGCCCCACGTGACCTCACCCAGCCTGCGGCCACATGCTCCTGACCCACCAATGGCGGCCGCCAGGCCAGGAGGCGGGTTGCTATGCAACCTCCATAAGGTGGCGCCCGGACCTCCGGGCCTACACTGTCTGGACCCACAGTGGCTCCCGGGCCTACAGTGTCCAGACCTACACTGTCCGGGCCTACAGCGTCCGGGCCTACAGCGTCCGGGCCTACAGCGTCCTGGCCTACAGCGTCCAGGCGTACAGCGAACGGGCCTACAGCGTCCGGGCCTACAGCATCCAGGCCTACAGCGAACAGGCCTATAAGATCCGGGCCTACAGCGCCCCCTGGGTCTAATACGGGACAAGGGCGGTCCCGTACGGAACAAACCAATTTAGCCCAAAAAAGGGATTGTCCCAGCTAATAGAGGACAGTTGGCAAATCTAGCTGCAATCCAGAACCAGCAGTAAATAAACATACCCAAGACAGAGGTATGGTGGCACAGTGGCGCAGCGGTATAGTTGCTGCCTCACAGCGCCAGAGACCCGGGTTCAAACCTGACTACAGGTGCTGTCTGCATGGAGTTTGTATGTTCTCCCAGTGACCTGCGTGGGTTTTCTCCAGGATCTCCCCTTTCCTCCCACACTCCAAAGACGTACAAGTTTGTAGGTTAATTGGCTTGGTTTAATTGTAAATTGTCACCAGTGTGTGTAGTGTTAATGTGCGGTCTGTAATTGATGGTGTTGGATAGTGCTAGTGTACAGGGATCGCTGGTCGGCACGGACTCGGTGGTCTGAAGGGCCTGTTTCCACGCTGTATCTCTAAACTAAGTCGGGATGTTATGCTATGCAAGACATTGGTGAGGCTGCACATAGGTTATTGTGTTCGGTTTTGGTTACCCTGCTGTAGAAAGGATGTCGTTAAACCGAAGGGCCTGTTTCTGCCATGATGGCCTTCCAACCAGAAACCCTACACCTTCAGAAATGGATACTTCTTCTGTGAATTCATAACTTAATGAACTTACACCTAATGACACCATCCTATCAGTGTAAGTTCACAAGTTTCTACTCCACCATTCAGTCATGGCTGATCTATCTCTCCCTCCTAAACCCATTCTCCAGCCTTCTCCCCATAACCCCTGGCACCCGCACTAATGAAGAATCTATCTATTTCTGCCACTGACTTGGCCTCCACAGCCTTCTGTGGCAATGAATTCCACAGATTCACCACCCTCTGACTAAAGAAATTCCACCTCATCTAAAGGACCGTCCTTTGTTTCTGAGGCTATGACCCTTGGTCCTAGACTCTCCCACTAGTGGAAACATCCTCTCCACACCCACTCTATCCAAGCCTTCCACTATTCGGTAAGTTTCAATAAGGTCCCTCCTCATTCTTCTAAACTCCAGCGAGCACAGGCCCAGTGCCATCAAACGCCCATCATGTGTTAACCCACTCATTCCTGGGATCATTCTCGTAAACCTCCTCTGGACCCTCTCCAGGGCCAGAACATCCTTCATCAGATAGTGAGACCCAGTGTATAGCTCTGAAGACATTTTGCTTTAATATAGACAATAGACAATAGACAATAGGTGCAGGAGGAGGCCATTCGGCCCTTTGAGCCAGCACCGCCATTCAATGTGATCATGGCTGATCATTCTCAATCAGTACCCCGTTCCTGCCTTCTCCCCATACCCCCTGATTCCGCTATCCTTAAGAGCTCTATCTAGCTCTCTCTTGAATGCATTCAGAGAATTGGCCTCCACTGCCTTCCGAGGCAGAGAATTCCACAGATTCACAACTCTCTGACTGAAAAATATTTTCCTCATCTCCGTTCTAAATGGCCCACCCCTTATTCTTAAACTGTGGCCCATGGTTCTGGACTCCCCCAACATTGGGAACATGTTTCCTGCCTCTAACGTGTCCAACCCCTTAATAATCTTATACGTTTTGATAAGATCCCCTCTCATCCTTCTAAATTCCAGTGTATACAAGCCTAGTCGCTCCAGTCTTTCAACATATGACAGTCCCGCCATTCCGGGAATTAACCTAGTAAACCTACGCTGCACGCCCTCAATAGCAAGAATATCCTTCCTCAAATTTGGAGACCAAAACTGTACACGGTACTCCAGGTGCGGTCTCACTAGGGCCCTGTACAACTGCAGAAGGACCTCTTTGCTCCTATACTCAACTCCTCTTGTTATGAAGGCCAACATTCCATTGGCTTTCTTCACTGCCTGCTGTACCTGCATGCTTCCTTTCAGTGACTGATGCACTAGGACACCCAGATCTCGTTGTACGTCCCCTTTTCCTAACTTGACACCATTCAGATAATGGGTGACGTTTCGGGTCGAGACCCTTCTTCAGACTGATGTCAGGGGGGCGGGACAAAGGAAGGATATAGGTGGAGACAGGAAGATCGTAGAGTAGGAGGGCAAGAGAAATCACAGAGGGGGAGCAGTGAGAGAGCATGTTGCTAAACTCTCGTCGAAGAGAGGAGGAGAACCTCTTCAAAGTGGACATACCCTGAGGAGAAATCGCAGTGGAGCAACAGGCAGTGTAAGAAAATAACTACAGATGCTGGTACAAATCGAAGGTATTTATTCACAAAATGCTGGAGTAACTCAGCAGGTAAATACCTTCGATTTGTACCAGCATCTGCAGTCATTTTCTTATACCATTCAGATAATAATCTGCTTTCCTATTCTTACCACCAAAGTGGATAACCTCATATAAACGGTTTAATTTCACTCCGATTGTAGTCTTTCTGTAATTGCAGATCTAGGTTGAAGGACTTGGAGAGCTTCTGGGAACTTGGGCTTTGCACTATTTATTTCTGCTTAATAATGACTGCTTTGTTATTACTGCCCTTAATCTAAAATCAACACAAATGGTCCAAAACGGGGCTGGTGTGATTTAAAACATCAGGCTCAGAATGACTATACTCCCCTTGGACTGAACGACCTCTGAAATTCATTGGAGGGCTCTGTGGCATCGTGGCTGCAGCGCTCGTTTCAGAACATGTTTAATGCATCCACTTGTTTTGTTCTTGCTCGTTGAGGTGAGATTTACATCTGGTCACAGCGCTTGTAGGTCATGTGTAATGAAGGTCGGTGGCAACTTCAAATAAACTCTGGCATTATTTCAGCAGGGCAGACACAACTCCGATGATTCAAACAGGCCACCTGCCTTTGATTTTTGCGCTTCGTCACAGCACAGCTCAGTCGTACAGGTTTACCCTCGCCCGCAGAAGGCAGCCAAACGTTCCAACGTTCTTCGCTAAATCTTCAAATAAACTGAAATAACATTGCACCCCCTTCCTTCAAAGCACCCCGCTGCCGCACAGAAAATAACCACATATGCACACAATTAGGTTTATCCTTTTGCTTCAAAAATCATATTTCTCCTCATATTCCTTCTGTCAAATACGGGGACAGGCACAAGAAGCTGGAGTAACTCAGCGGGACAGGCAGCATCTCTGGCGAGAAGGAATGGGTGACCTTTTGGGTCGAGACCCCTCTTCAGACCTTTACTACTTTTAGCTCTTGGGGCTAAAGGAATCGAGGGATATGGGGAGAAAAGCAGGAACGGGGTACTGATTTTGGAATGTCAGCCACAATCATATTGAATGGCGGTGTTGGCTCGAAGGGCCGAATGGCCTCCTCCTGCAACTATTTTCTATGTTTCTATGTTTCTACTCAAGCCTGCATATTATACAAGTGAGTGCAATCATAATTTTAAGATCTCATTATAAGCCTGTGACGAGCAATAAGTCTCTGCTTGTGAATGCTTTTCTTATCTTGAAGAGGTTAAAACCTGCCTGAGATTGGTTTATTACAATTTAGATTAAAGGTAGGAATAAGAAAAAGGGTCTCATTTGTTGCCTAGAAAACAGTCCATAAAATCAGGATGAATCGTAGCAAAAACTACAGCTTGAGTCTAGTTTAGTTTAGACTCAGACTTTAGACTTTAGAGTAGAATAGCCAGCAACCTCACTCTCAAACACGGGACAAGGTGACGTCACCGCCCCGCGCCCCACGTGACCTCACCCAGCCAGCGGCCACGTGCTCCTGCTCCACCAATGGCGGCCGCCCGGCCCGGGAGGCGGGTTGCTATGCAACCTCCGCCAGGCGAACACACTCGGCCCCGCTCCCCGAACACACTCCGTTAGCCTACACCGTCCCGGCCTACAGCGGCCCATGGGCAGAATACGGGACAAGGGCGGTCCCGTACGGGACAAACCAATTTAGCCCAAAATACGGGATGTCCCGGCCAATACGGGACAGTTGGCAACCCTACTTTAGAGATCCAGCGCGGAAACAGGCCCTTCGGCCCACCGAGTCCGTGCCGACCAGCGTTCACCCCTTGCACTAGCAGTATCCTACACTCTAGGAACAATTAACAATTTTACTGAAGCCAATTAACCTACAAACCTGTACATCTTTGGAGTGTGGGAGGAACAGCCGGAGAAAACCCATGCGATCACAGGGAGAACACGTGGGCGGCACGGTAGCGCAGCGGTAGAGTTGCTGCTTTACAGCGAATGCAGCGCCGGAGACTCAGGTTCGATCCTGACTACGGGTGCTGCACTGTAAGGAGTTTGTACGTTCTCCCCGTGACCTGCGTGGGTTTTCTCCGAGATCTTCGGTTTCCTCCCACACTCCAAAGACGTACGGGTATGTAGGTTAATTTGACTGGGTAAATGTAAAAAAAAATTAAAATTGTCCCTAGTGTGTGTAGGATAGTGTTAATGTGCGGGGATCGCTGGGTGGCGCGGACTTGTTGGGCAGAAGGGCCTGTTTCCGCGCTGTATATATATGATATATATGATATGAACATACAAACTCCGTACAGACAGTCGATTGTAATCAAAGCAGTGCACACGCCAGCGCATGCAATGATGGCGATGCCGAAGTAGAGACGGTTGAAAGTTTCCAGTTCCGAGGAATAAATATCACTGGAAATTTGATTCTGCTCCAGCGAAATCAAAGCAATGGCAAAGAAACCACACTACCACCTCTACTTCCTTAGGAAGGCTCACAAAGTTCGGCATGTCCCCATTAACCCTCACTAGATTTGCCATAGAAAGCACACACCTCACTCAGCCTGGGTCTGGAACAGCTCCATCCAAGACCACAAGAAATCTCAGAGAGTTGTGGACGCAGTCCAGCCCATCACCCGAACCAACCCTTCCATTGACTCGATCGACACTTTATGCTGCCTCGGCAAGACCAACAGCATAATCAAAGACCGATCCCACCCCGGTCACCCTCCTCTCTCCTCCACCTTCAGGCGAGAGGTGCAGAAGTGTGAAAACGCATACCTCCAAATTCAGGGACAGTTTCTTCCCAGCTGTTGTCAGGTAACTGAACTGTTGTCTCACCAGCTGGAGAGCAGTCCTGACCTCCCATCTTGCTCTCTGACCTCCCATCTTGCTCTCTGACCTCCCATCTTCCTCTCTGACCTCTCATCTTCCTCTCTGACCTCCCATCTTGCTCATTGGAGTCCTTCAAGCTATCTTTAATCGGACCTTATTGGAATTTATCTTGCAGTAAAACGTTACAGTTACACTCCATACATCACACATGGTATCTGCACACTGTGGACGGCTTGATTGTAATTGCTTCCAAGAGAGAGCTAGATAGAGCTCTTAAGGATAGCGGAGTCAGGGGGTATGGGGAGAAGGCAGGAACGGGGTACTGATTGAGAATGATCAGCCATGATCACATTGAATGGTGGTGCAGGCTCGAAGGGCCGAATGGCCTACTCCTGCACCTATTGTCTAATGTCTATTGTCTAATCACTGGATAGCACGCGCCAAAAAAGCTTTTCACTGTACCTCGGTACAGGCGACGATAATAAACGAAACTAAACTAAACAGACTTCCACCCTCGTATCCGTGACTTCAATTAAATGAATCTCAAAGACAGAGCATAATGCATCAATGTTGCTGGAGAAATGGTGGAGCTGCTGCCTCACAGCGCCAAAGCCCCCGGTTTGATCCTGAGCTCGGGTGCTGTCTGTGTGGAGTTTGCACCTTTTCCTCGTGACCACAAGGGTTTCCTCCGGGTGGCTCAGGTTTCCACCCACATCCAAGCGGCGTGTGAGCTTGTAAGTTAAACTGGCTCCTGTAAATTGCCCACCGGCACGCAGAGAGAGTGCTGAGAAAATGGGATGGCACGGGAATATTGCCAATGGTTGGTGTTGTCTCGGTGGGCCGAAGGGCCTGTTTCCATGTCGTATCACTCACTCATCCACTCGTTCAACACTCATTTAATTTTAATCTCATTCGGATTGTAGTATTTTGTTACGTTTTGTTGCAGGGCAGTGAGGAAGAGTCAAAAGTGGGTATTTATTCACAAAATGCTGGAGTAACTCAGCAGGTCAGGCAGCATCTCAGGAGAGAAGGAATGGGTGACGTTTCGGGTCTCGACCCTTCTTCAGACTGATGTGCAAGAGGGAAGGAGAAATCACAGAGGGGGAGCAGCGAGAGAGCACGTTGCTAAACTCTCGTCGTAGAGAGGAGGAGAACTTCTTCAAAGTGGACATATCTTGAGGAGAAATCGCAGTGGAGCAACAGGGCGGCACGGTGGCGCAGCGGTAGAGTTGCTGCCTTACAGGGAATGCAGCGCCGGAGACTCAGGTTCGATCGTGACTACGGGCGCCGTCTGTACGGAGTTTGTACGTTCTCCACGTGACCTGCGTGGGTTTTCTCCGAGATCTTCGGTTTCCTCCCACACTCCAAAGAGGTACGGGTATGTAGGTTAATTGACTGGGTAAAATGTAAAAATTGTCCCTAGTGGGTGTAGGATAGTGTTAGTGTGCGGGGATTGCTGGGCGGCGCGGACTCGGTGGGCCGAAGGGCCTGTTTCCACGTTGTATCACTAAATCAAATCAAATCAAATCAAAAATCAAACAGGTAGTGTAAGAAAATAACTGCAGATGCTGGTACAAATCGAAGGTATTTATTCACAAAATGCTGGAGTAACTCAGCAGGTCAGGCAGCATCTCAGGAGAGAAGGAATGGGTGACGTTTCGGGTCAAGACCCTTCAACCTGCAAACGTGACTGAATGGGTACTGGACGCAAGAAGGATTTGCCTGTTTATCTTCACGGAATGGACTTATGTTCCTGATTATTCCTGTGTAGCACAAACCCAAATGGTCACCAACATATTGGTCAGTTCTGAGGCCAGGGAAAGGAAATTAATTCTGCTGTTGAACCTTTGTGACCCCCCCCCCCCCTCCGTTGCCTGCAAACAATTCTATAACGACTGACTCGTGATGTGATTCCGGTTATTGGTGCAGGCAGGTGGCTGGAATTGGCAATGGATTAACAGATCTAAATAATATCATGGCAAATGCAAGCTGGCAACAGAAATAACAAATTAGAAACCAAATATCAAAGAATTCATGTTATTTTGGTGTAAGATTTTTATTATACCGTGGGCGGCACGGTGGCGCAGCGGTAGAGTTGCTGCCTTACAGCGAATGCAGCGCCGGAGACTCAGGTTCGATCCTGACTACGGGCACTGTCTGTACGTTCTCCCCGTGACCTGCGTGGGTTTTCTCCGAGATCTTCGGTTTCCTCCCACACTCCAAAGACGTACAGGTCTGTAGGTTAATTGACTGGGTAAATGTAAAAATTGTCCCTAGTGTGTGTAGGATAGTGTTAATGTGCGGGGATCGCTGGGCGACGTGGACTCGGTGGGCCGAAGGGCCTGTTTCCGCGCTGTATCTCTAAATCTAAATCTAAAAAATCCCCCCCCCTGAGAAATGCATGTAACGTTTCAGCTCTATTTACAAAACAACAATATGGGTTTGGACACCCCTTTCCTTCCCCATTTCCCTTGCCTGAGTTAATCAAAAAAAGCAACATAACACAACCTATGCACAAGGCTCAAAGGCATTGAGGTATGTTTAAATGGGTTGTATGATTCAAGGTACCAGAGGTTAGTATGTGACTTTTTAGATTTTTTCAGATTTTTAGATTTAGAGATGCAGCGCAGAAACAGGCCCTTTGGCCCACCGAGTCCGCGCCGCCCAGCGATCCCCGCACATTAACACTATCCTACACACACTAGGGACAATTTTTACATTTGCCCAGCCAATTAACCTACAAACCTGTACGTCTTTGGAATGTGGGAGGAAACCGAAAATCTCGGAGAAAACCCACGCAGGTCACGGAGAGAACGTACAAACTCCGTACAGACAGCGCCCGTAGTCAGGATCGAACCTGAGTCGATGGCGCTGCATTCGCTGTAAGGCAGCAACTCTACCGCTGCGCCACCGTGCCGCCGAGTTTAGTTTATTTAATTTTGAAACATAAATCCTCACTGCAGTCATACGAAGCGTTTGTCGGCACTGGGCCTGTACTCGTTGGAGTTTAGAAGGAAGAGGGGGGACCTCATTAAAACTTACCGAATAGTGATAGGCCTGGATAGAGAGGATGTGGAGAGGATGTTTCCACTAGTGGGAGAGTCTAGGACCAGAGGTCACAGCCTCAGAATGAAAGGACATTCCTTTAGGAAAGAGATGAGGAGGAATTTCTTTAGTCAGAGGGTGGTGAATCTGTGGAATTCTTTGCCACAGAAGGCTGTGGAGGCCAAGTCAGTGGATATTTATAAGGCAGTGACAGATAGATTCTTGATTACTACAGGTGTCAGGGGTTATGGGGAGAAGGCAGGAGAATGGGGTTAAGAAGGGAAGATAGATCAGCCACGATTGAATGGCGGAGTAGATCTGATGGGCCGAATGGCATAATTCTGCTCCTATCACTTCTGACCATACAAGTACCATTGCTGGAAACATAGGAAACTGCAGATGCTGGGATCTTGAGAAAAAAACCAAAAAGTGCTGGAAGAACTCAGCAGATCAGGCAGCATCTTGGGAGGAAATGGGCAGGCAACGTTTCAGATTGTTTTCTTTATTCAGTCTGAAGAAGGGTCTGGACTTTTTAACTATGCCCATGTCGTTATTCAATGCATTCTATATTATTCTGCAGCAGAAATGGGTCCAGAGGAGATAGAGGAGTCAACAAGAGGAGTTGAGTATAGGAGCAAAGAGGTCCTTCTGCAGTTGTACAGGGCCCTAGTGAGACCGCACCTGGAGTACTGTGTGCAGTTGTACAGGGCCCTAGTGAGACCGCACCTGGAGCACTGTGTGCAGTTTTGGTCTCCAAATTTGAGGAAGGATATTCTTGCTATTGAGGGCGTGCAGCGTAGGTTCACTAGGTTAATTCCCGGAATGGCGGGACTATCATATGTTGAAAGACTGGAGCGACTAGGCTTGTATACACTGGAATTTAGAAGGATGAGAGGAGATCTTATCGAAACGTATAAGATTATTAAGGGGTTGGACACGTTAGAGGCAGGAAACATGTTCCCAATGTTGGGGGAGTCCAGAACAAGGGGACACAGTTTAAGAATAAGGGGTAGGCCATTTAGAACTGAGATGAGGAAAAACTGTTTCAGTCAGAGAGTTGTGAATCTGTGGAATTCTCTGCCTCAGAAGGCAATGGAGGCCAATTCTCTGAATGTATTCAAGAGAGAGCTAGATAGAGCTCTTAAGGATAGTGGAGTCAGGGGGTATGGGGAGAAGGCAGGAACGGGGTACTGATTGAGAATGATCAGCCATGATCACATTGAATGGTGGTGCTGGCTCGAAGGGCCGAATGGCCTCCTCCTGCATCTATTGTCTATTGTCTATAGAGGCATTTAAATACACAGATAGTAACTGCAAACCACATGAGCAAAACAGCAAATTAATTTTAGTGGTCATCACAGAACTGGAGTTGTCCTTTTCAATTTCATTACTAAAGTGACCAGTACCGTCTGACAATCTGATTTTAGTTTAGTTTTTAGATACAATGCAGAAACAGGCCCTTCGGCCCACCGAGTCCGTGCCGACCAGCGATCCCGCACACTTACACTATCCTACGCGCACTAGGGACAGTTTTACAATTATGCCAAGGCAATTTACCGACACATCAGTTATGTTTGGGTGGATACCGGAGCTCCTGGAGAAAACCCACGCAGGTCACAGGGAGAACGTACAAACTCCGCACAGACAGCACCCGTAGTCGGGATCGAACCCGGGTCTCTGGTGCTGTAAGGCAGCAACTCTACCACTGCGCCACTGTGCCACCCCATGTTCTAGCCTTTCTCCAGGCTCTTCATCATCTGTTGCTCAGGCAATCTCCTAACAGGAGCAATATTTTACCTTCAATTTCATGAATTGCAAGCTTAGTTAACAGCTTTGTATTGAGAAACTTTAACAAACAATTCCTAATACCCACGTGAATAGCTTCCTTTGACAGTCACCTGTCCACTGCTTTCAATAGTTTTAGTTTTAGTTTTAGAGATACAGTGTGGAAACAGGCCCTTCGGCCCACTGAGTCCGTGCCGACCAGCGATGACCTGTTCCCACTGGTTCTAGATAGTCCAATTTTCACATCCACTCCCTACGCACCAGGGACAATTTACAGAGGCCAACCAACCATTTCGTTGGGATGTGGGATGAAACCGGAGCACCCGGAAGAAACCTACGCAATCACAGAGAGAACATGCAAATCGCCTAAGTGGGAGAGGGGTTTAACTCCAGGATTTTGTGTCTATCTACTCTACTGTGCTCTCTGCTGCATGACTGGAAATGTCCAGGAAACGCGATGTACCGGTCCCTGGAGCTCCTGGCAATGAACGAGTACATGCCCAGGCATGTTTATATTTCTCCTGGAGAGGATAGTTGCCTTCGTAACTTCCAGCTTCCAAATTATATCTCCGTTTGAAGCTTGGAAACTGGAAGGAGATATACGTAGCAGATAAATATAGGTAGTATGCCGGATAATTGCAATGTTAAAATAAAGATAACTGTTCAGGGACATTTAATTCCCCAAGCAATTTAAAAAATGTCAGAGGATCTGGCTCTGAGATCTAATGCAAAGGAGATGCTGGAACATAAGCAGTTGAACTGAACATGACTATTTTGTCAACGAAAGCACATGAATTTCAACGATTCTCCTTCATCATAAAAAATTAACACATATTTTATTCATTTGTAGCAACCCAAGTTTATTCTTCTTCAATCTATGGTAAGGGAATACCAGGGGCTACCGTTTTATTCCGTTGTTTTTTGACCATCACATCATGCTTTGGGATCTTTGTGTTAGTAGATCCATCTGTCAAGCGACAAGTGGGTTAAAAAAACACACACACACACACACACACACACATGGCACGGTGGCGCAGCAGTAGAGTTGCTGCCTTGCAGCGCCAGAGACCCGGGTTCGATCCTGACTACAGGTGCTGCCTGTACGGAGTTTGCACCTTCTCCCCGTGACCTGCGTGGGTTTTCTCCGGGTGCTTCGGGTTTCCTCCCACACTCCAAAGACGTATGGTTTGTAGGCTAATTGGCTTCGGTAAAATTTGTAAACTGTCCCTAGTGTGTGTGTAGGACAGTGTTAGTGTGCGGGGATCACTGGTTGGCACGGACTCAGCGAGCCGAAGGGCCTGTTTCCGCACTGTATTTCTAATTCAAACTAAACTAAACTTTAAAAAAAACACACACACACACACACACACACACACACACACACACACACACACACACACACACACACGCACACACACATCAATTCATTTAAAACACACAATTTTAAGCAATAACGTTGAGTCTTCAAACATCTTCACGGACTATGGAATGTCTGTCTTAACATCTCCAGCCTTGTTAGGTACCTACCTGAGCAGGTAGTGTCTTCCCAACCTGGCCCATTGGGATTTTGTCATTTAAACTTGTTGGGTTAGGCATGATGCAGAGATACAGCACGGAAACTGGCCCTTCGGCCCACCGAGTCCACGCCGATCCAGAGATCGCCGTTATAATAGCACACTATGCACTGGGGACCATTTACAATTTTAACCAAAGCCAATTAACCTACAAACTTGGTTCCTCCCCTTTCTGCTTTCCGCAGAGCCACTATTGGCCACATCTTCCCATCTCCTCCCCTCTCTGCGTTCCGCAGAGACCGTTCCCTCCGTAACTCCCTGGTCCACTCGTCCCTTCCCACCCAAACCACTCTATCCCCGGGCACTTTCCCCTGCAACTGCAGGAGATCCAACACCTGTCCCTTTACCTCCCCCCTCGACTCCATCCAAGGACCCAAACAGTCTTTCCAGGTGACGCAGAGGTTCACCTGCACCTCCTCCAACCTCATCTATTGTATCCGCTGTTGCAGATGTCAACTTCTCTACATCGGCGAGACCAAACGCAGGCTCGGCGATCGTTTCGCTCAACACCTGCGCTCAGTCCGCCTTAACCAACCTGATCTCCCGGTGGCTGAGCACTTCAACTCCCCCTCCCACTCCCAGCCTGACCTTTCTGTCATGGGCCTCCTCCAGTGCCATAGTGAGGCCCACCGCAAATTGGAGAAACAGCACCTCATATTTCGCTTGGGCAGCTTACAGCCCAGCGGTATGAACATCGACTTCTCCAACTTTAGATAGTTCCTCTGTCCCTCTCTTCCCCTCCCCTTTCCCAGTTCTCCCTCTATCTTCCTGTCTCCACTTATATCCTTTCTTTGTCCCGCCCCCCTGACATCAGTCTGAAGAAGGGTCTCCACCCAAAACGTCACCCAATCCTTCTCTCCTGAGATGCTGCCTGGCCCGCTGAGTTACTCCAGCATTTTGTGATACCTTCGATTTGTACCAGCATCTGCAGTTATTTTCCTACACAACCTACAAACCTGCACGTCTTTGGAGTGTGGGAGGAAACCGGAGCACCCGGAGAAAACTTATGTGGTCACGGGGGAGAGGGTACAAACTCCGCACAAACTCAGCACCTGTGGTCAGGATCGAACCCGGGTCTCTGGCGCTGTAAGGCAGCAACTCTACCACTGCGCCACCCTGAATGAAATAAAGTGAGGATTGGATTCTTGTGTGGGAGCCAAGTGGAGTTTTTAACCCCCACCTCTGACATGTTAAACCCCACTACGTGCCAGGTCATAGAATCTATAATATTTTGGATCCCTGGGATGGCGGGACTTTCATATGAGGAAAGACTGGATAGACTGGGCTTGTACTCGCTGGAATTTAAAAGACTGAGGGGGGATCTTATAGAAACATATAAAATTCTTAAGGGGTTGGAGAGGCTAGATGCGGGAAGATTGTTCCTGATGTTGGGGGAGTCCAGAACCAGGGGTCACAGCTAAAGGATAAGGGGGAAGTCTTTTAGGACCGAGATGAGAAAACATTTCTTCACACAGAGAGTGGTGAGTCTGTGGAATTCTCTGCCACAGAAGGTAGTTGAGGCCAGTTCATTGGCTATATTTAAGAGGGAGTTAGATGTGGCCCTTTTTGCTAAATGGATCAGGGGGTATGGAGAGAAGGCAGGTACAGGCTACTGAGCTGGATGATCAGCCATGATCATATTGAATGGCGGTGCAGGCTCGAAGGGCCGAATGGCCTACTCCTGCACCTATTTTCTATGTTTCTATGTTTCTAACCACTCGAGTTTGGAATATTTTTAAAATACTGAATTCCTTTCATTATGATTTTCATCCTGTTATTGTCAGACTGTTCTATGTTAGAATTCAGCGTAGGGATCAGTGAGTGATGAAACATTTAGTGCTCTCTCACAACACTGGAGCCCTAGGTTGGATTCTGGCCTCTGACGCTGCCTCGACTGAGTTGATATGTTCTCTCCACACCTTCATTGGTTTTCTCCAAGTGCTCTATTTCTTCCCACATCCCAAAGACATGTTTGCGGACGCAAAAAGTCGGAGTAACTCAGCGGCTCAGAAGAAGGAATGGTCTCGACCCGAAACGTTGCCTATTCCTTCTCTCCAGAGATGCCGTCTGACCCGCTGAGTTACTCCAGCTTTTGGTATCTATCTTCGGTTGAAACCGGCATCTGCAGTTCCTTCCTACGCCCCAAAGACGTGTTTCTTGGTTAATGGGCTACTGAAAATTAGCCCTTAATATGCCTTAATGGCCAAGGTAAATTACTATTTAATAATTTGGTGAGGCCACTTTGGAATATTGTGTGAAGTTTTCTTCACTTGTCACGGGAAAGATGTTGTTAAGCTGGTAAGGGTGGAGAGAAGATCTATGAGGATATTGCCAGGACCTGAGCCATGAGCAGAGGTTGAGCAGGCTAGGACATTATTAATTGGAGCATAGGAGGATCTTATGGAGGTGTACATGACCATGAGGAATAGATAGAGTAAATGCATGGCGTCTTTTACGTAGAGTAGAGCAATGGGGAAGTAGAGGCAAGGTTGAAGATGAGGAGGGAAAGATTTAATAGGAACCTGAGGGAAAACCTTTTCACGCAAAATGGTGGTGGATGTTTGGATCGAGCTGCCAGAGGAGGTACAGTAGCTGTGGCATTTAGAAGACATCATCACAACATTTAGAAGACATTTGGACAGGTACATGGATAGGAAAGGTTTAGGATATGGGCCCACTTCAGACAAATGAGACTAACGTAGACTTGGCACATTGGTTGGCTATTGAGGGCGTGCAGCGTAGGTTTACAATGCTAAGCCCCCTGCTCTTCACCTTGCTGACCCACGACTGCACACCCACCCACAGCTCCAACCACTTCGTCAAGTTTGCGGACGACACAACCGTGGTGGGTCTCATCAGCAACAACGACGAGACCCACTACAGGAAGGAGGTGAACCAGCTGGCCGCGTGGTGCACAGACAACAATCTCTTCCTGAATGTGGAGAAAACAAAGGAGATTGTTGTCGACTTCAGGAGAACGCACACCCAACACCCCCACCCACTGACCATCAATGGTGCTGCTGTGGAGCAGGTGAGCAGCACCAAATTCCTGGGGGTGAGCATCACCGAGGATCTCTCCTGGAGCAACAACACCACGTCCATCGCCAAGAAAGCCCAGCAGTGCCTCTACTTCCTCCGCAAACTGAAGAGAGCGGGAGCCCCCACACCCATCATGTACACTTTTTACCGAGGCGCCATTGAGAGTATCCTCAGCAGCTACATCACTGTGTGGTCCGGAAGCTGCACAGCCTCCAGCCGTAAGACCCTGCAGCGCATAGTGAACACTGCTGAGAGGATCACTGGCGCCTCACTCCCAACACTCCTGGTCCTTTACACCACCCGCCTCACCCGCAAAGCATTGAGCATTGTGGGTGACCCCTCCCACCCTTCCAACAGCCTCTTCACCCTCCTGCCTTCAGGGAGAAGGTTTCGCAGCCTGAGGTCGAGCACCACCCGACTAAAGAACAGTTTTTTCCACCAGGCTGTCAGGATGCTGAACTCTCTCCCCTCCCTCCCTCCTCTCTCCCCTGCCCCCATTGGACCTGGACTTTAACACCCCACACACACGCACATCCAGCACCAGACATTTGTTTTAACGCTGCTATGGACAGGCTTTGCACTACTGTTCATTATTTTTTTATTGTAATATATTCATCTTCATCTTTTTTTCATTGAAGTGACTATATTTTATATTGATTGTTGTTTGCTGTGCCTTTTTAATTTTAACTTAATTTAATGCACTTTATTCCTCGGGATTGTGGGAAACGGTATTTCGATTTTCTGTCTGTGTAAACTAACTGGAAATTGATAATAAAGTTGACTTTGACTTGACTTTGACTTAATTCCCGGAATGGCGGGACTGTCATATGTTGAAAGACTGGAGCGACTAGGCTTGTATACACTGGAATTTAGAAGGATGAGAGGAGATCTTATCGAAACGTATAAGATTATTAAGGGGTTGGACACGTTAGAGGCAGGAAACATGTTCCCAATGTTGGGGGAGTCCAGAACAAGGGGCCACAGTTTAAGAATAAGGGGTAGGCCATTTAGAACTGATATGAGGAAAAACATTTTCAGTCAGAGAGTTGTGAATCTGTGGAATTCTCTGCCTCAGAAGACAATGGAGGCCAATTCTCTGAATGCATTCAAGAGAGAGCTAGATAGAGCTCTTAAGGATTGTGGAGTCAGGGGGTATGGGGAGAAGGCAGGAACGGGGTACTGGTTGAGAATGATCAGCCATGATCACATTGAATGGCGGTGCTGGCTCGAAGGGCCGAATGGCCTCCTCCTGCACCTATTGTCTATTATCTATTGTCTATTGATAAGTTGGGCCAAAGAGCTTATTACAATACCGTATGACTCTATGACTCCATTGGTTAATGACGAAGGGAGAAGTGTCTCGACCCGAAACGTCACCCATTCCTTCTCTCCCGAGATGCTGCCTGACCTGCTGAGTTACTCCAGCAATATGTGTCCATCGATGGGGATAAGATTGGTGCGTGTGTGAGAGAGAGAACAAGTTGCAGGAGTGAAATGAGAGGGTGAATGGGACCAATAGATTGGTTCCCACGAGATGCAACAAACTCCATTCTGTGTCGTAAGAAGTATAAAATAAGAAGCATAAAATAAGAAGAATAATGTAAGAAGAATATCTGCACCGGCCTGGCGTTTTGAGGCCGGGGCTTTTGCCCGTGGGGATGATGAAGTTCTTGCTCAATCTTTAGTTTAGTGTAGAGATACAGCGTGGAAATATCCCTTTGGCCAATTAGCCTGCAAACCTGTACGTCTTTGGAGTGCAGGTGCTGGTTTAAATCGAAGGTAGACACGAGGTGGACACAAAATGCTGGAGTAACTCAGCGGGTCAGGCAGCATCTCTGGAGAGAAGGAATGGGTGACGTTTCCTTCAGTCTGAAGAAGGGCCTCAACCTGAAACGTCACCCATTCCTTCTCTCCCGAGATGCTGCCTGACCCGCTGAGTTACTCCAGCTTTTTGCGTCTGCCGTCTTTGGAGTGTTGCGGAACCAGTGGTCAAGGCATTATTTCACACAGCCACTGCTCAACAACAAAATTTTGAAGTACATGACCAATGCTAACTGAGTTTAATGATCTTGAGCTTGTCGTTCCTTTCCTGGTCTTTTGCTTCTTTGCTCTTCGAATCTCCTGCAAGTTGCAGACAAACTTCCAGTCTCCCATTCTATGCGCCCTCTTGTAAATTATGATTTGATTATTTTCCCACAGACTGAACCACTCAAAATGAGCTCATATAACTTCAATTTCGGACAAATGATTAAACTGGTAATGATCAGCACTGCAAGTAGTGAGGCATTAGATACGGGGCCCGCTGTGAGGAATTTCACTGGCGTGTAAACGCTGTGTGCTGGAGATATTTGTGTCCCAACTACACTGCTCAGCAAGGTACACCACTTCCCATTAAGTTCACGTTTAATGGAAAGCATATTTTAAAAGTAATTGTACTGCAACCAAACCACTCATAGTTTCACTGTCACGTTGCGTGCAGTTGAAGTGCATCATTAGCGTTGCTTTGTCAAGGCTGAATTATATTATTTGTTGGACGCTCTGCTTTATGTGATGTGTTTGCAATACCTGGTTGAAAGTTGTCCACCTTGCAAACTATTTCTTTAGAGTAGTTCAGCGATACAGCGCGGAAACAGGCCCTTCGGCCTACCGAGTCCGTGCCGACCAGCGATCCACGCACTCTCACACTATCCACTATAGGAGGGTGGATAGTGTCCACTACACTATCCGACACACACTAGGGACAAGTTTACATTTACACCAAGCCAATTAACCTACAGACCTGTACGTCTTTGGTGTGTGGGAGGAAACCCCAAGATCTCGGAGAAAAACCCACGCAGGTCACGGAGGGAACGTACAAACTCCGTACAGACAACACCCGTAGTCGGGATCGGACCGCTGCGCCACCGTGCCGCCCTGAGAAAGCACTGAGATTAGTGAGGCAGTATCTTAATGCTGTGGCCATTTACCAGACATCGGGAACTTTCTTGTGTGTGTGTGTGTGCGTGTGTGTGTGTGTGTGTGTGTGTGTGTGTGTGTGTGTGTGGTGTTTTTCTTTTCTCGCGACTATGTGAAAATTAGACAGCCTTGGGCCAGTGGCTCTAGGCCAGTAGTTGGATGATTTGCTTGTACATTAGTTGGCAGAGTCATAATTTGGATTGCGTTCCTTTTTGGGAATCGTTCAAAATCGTTCTGAAACATTTTACCTCCATTCCTCCTGTACCCTCCCCCTCTCCCCCCCCCCCCCCCACACAATCACACCAGCACCAATCCAATGCACACCTCTTCAATAAAATGTATCAATAAACCCTCTCCAAAAAACTGAGCTGAGATCTAACATACTCTTTGAAGGAGAGAATCGATAATCATGTATAGTCTTTCCGCTGGTATCACAGAATGCTGGAGTAACTCAGCGGGTCAGGCAGCATCTCTGGAGAGAAGGAATGGGTGACGTTTCGGGTCGAGACCCTTCTTCAGACTCGACCCGAAACGTCACCCATTCCTTCTCTCCTGAGATGCTGCCTGACCTGCTGAGTTACTCCAGCATTTTGTGATACCTTCGATTTGTACCAGCATCTGCAGTTATTTTCCTACACTGTAGTCTTTCCGCTGGCTGGTTAGCACGCAATAAAAAGCTCTTCACTCTACCTTGGTACACGTGACAATAAACTAAATTAAACTAAAATAAACCAAACTCAACTCAACTCAACTCAACTCAACTCAACTCAACTCAACTCAACTCAACTCAACTCAACTCAACTCAACTCAACTCAACTCAACTCAATTCAACTCAACTCAACTCAATTCAACTCAATTAAACCAAACTAAACCATAATGCTGGCCTGTCAGAAGATTCAAGAGAGAGACATGCCTTCACACAGTATATGGATTGCAACATATATATATATATATACAGGCCAGCAATTTCCCACGATGATGAATTTCTGTTCCATGTTTTCCTTTAATGTATTTTTCCAAAATGCGGTAATCTTCAATGGTTCAATGGTTCTAATCTGCATTGATGTACTGTGTCAGATATGGAGTGGATTGCCTGACCATCTGTATTTAATGGCAAGGCATCACTGGGGCCTACAGCACTTGGCAAGATCATAACGCATTAGCATGCGTAAAAGCTGATAAAAGTGGGCCCGACTTAGTTTCTCATCGTAATCGCAACGCTGGGGCTCGTTACAATTTGAAACACACTGCAAACTGCCCATTGTTATTAATAATCTGGAAACATGTAGCCAATTTTCACAGTGATCTTTGTTTGCCTTGTCCAATATATGTTGGACCTGGAATTTCACCAGAAGTGGGTGTTTAGCTCCCCCTTGTGAACTAGACAATTAGGTTAAAGTCAATACCATGACTTACTCCTCCCTCGACTCCATCCAAGGACCCCGACAGTCCTTTCGGGAGAGGCAGAATTATAATTGCACCTCCACCACCCTCATCTACTGTATCCGCTGTTCTAGGTGTTGGCTCCCGTATATATCGGCGAGACCAAGCGCAGGCTCGGCGATCGTTTCGCTGAACACCTGCGCTCAGTCCGACTAAAAACTTAACCCGATCTCCCGGTTGCCAAACACTTTAACTCCCCCTCCCTTTCCTATGCTGACCTTTCTGTCCTGGGCCTCCTCCACTGTCAGAGTGAGGCCCAATGCAAATTAGAAGAACAACACCTCATATTTCATGTGTGCAGCCTACAACCCAGCGGTAATATTCATACCATATTCAATATTCTATCGTATCATACTGTATGAATATTGACTTCTATAACTTCAAGTAACCCTTGCATTCCCTCTGACTTCTGACTCGTTTCACTGTCCTCCTGCTTCGATTTTAGTGAGTGTACGCCTCGCTGTCACCATTCGACATTTCATAGAAACATAGAAACATAGAAAATAGGGGCAGGAGTAGGCCATTCGGCCCTTCGCGCCTGTACGCACCGCCATTCAATATGATCATGGCTGATCATCCAACTCAGTATCCCGTACCTGCCTTCTCTCCATACCCCCTGATCCGTTTAGCCACAAGGGCCACATCTAACTCCCTCTTAAATATAGCCAATGAACTGGCCTCAACTACCTTCTGTGGCAGAGAATTCCACAGATTCACCACTCTCTGTGTGAAAAAAAACTTTCTCATCTCGGTCCTAAAAGACTTCCCCCTTATCCTTAAACTGTGACCCCTTATCATCGTCCCCTTTGATCTCTCATTTTAGACAATAGACAATAGACAATAGGTGCAGGAGGAGGCCATTCGGCCCTTCAAGCCAGCACCATCATTCAATGTGATCATGGCTGATCATTCTCAATCAGTACCCCGTTCCTGCCTTCTCCCCATACCCCCTGACTCCGCTATCCTTAAGAGCTCTATCTAGCTCTCTCTTGAATGCATTCAGAGAATTGGCCTCCACTGCCTTCTGAGGCAGAGAATTCCACAGATTCACAACTCTCTGGGTGAAAAAGTTTTTACTCATCTCAGTTCTAAATGGCTTACCCCTTATTCTTAAACTGTGGCCCCTTGTTCTGGACCCCCCCCCCCAACATTGGGAACATGTTTCCTGCCTCTAACGTGTCCAACCCCTTAATAATCTTATACGTTTCGATAAGATCTCCTCTCATCCTTCTAAATTCCAGTGTATACAAGCCAAGTTTTAACACCTTGCCCTTCCATATCTCCTTATCTCCGTCCGAAGAAGGGTCACGACCCGAAACGTCACCTATTCCTTCTATCCAGAGATGCTGCCTGTCCTGTTGTGTTACTCCAGCAGTTTGCATCTATCATGATTTACTTGAGCAGTAGACCCAATAGGTGCATTAGATCGGTCGGTGCAGCATGGCCCCACGAGCCTGGGTCAATTCCAACCTTGGGTGGTGTCTGTGTGGGGTTTGCTTGTTCTTCCTGTCACTGCAGGAGTTCCCCCCCCCCTCATCTTCCGAAGACATGCTGAAGGATCGGTTAAGCAGTCATTGTAAATTAATCTGTAAATCAGTCTGAAGAAAGGTCTCGACCCGAAATGTCACCCATTTCTTCTCTCCAGAGATGCTGCCTGGCCCGCTGAGTTACTCCAGCATTTTGTGTCTATCTTCGGTTTAAACTAGCATCTGCAGTTCCTTCCTGCACACTGGTCGGCATAGACTCAGTGGGCCGATGGGCCTGTTTCCTCGCTGTATCTCTAAAGTCTAAAGACTACTCAGTGAGGGAATAACTGAGAGAAAGGGTGATCAGAGATTCAAAAGACAGCCACATACTGTTGGAGTTGTGTTTAGTTTAGTTTTGAGATAGAGAACGGAAACAGGCCCTTCAGCCCACCGAGTCCGCACCGGCCCGCGATCCCCGCACACTGCACTCACTAGGAACAATTTACAACTTTTCCGAAGCCAATTAACCCGCAAACCTGTACGTCTTTGGAGTTTGGGAGTAAACCAGAGCACCCGGAGAAAACCCACGCAGGTCACTGGGAAAACATACAACTCTATACAAACAGCACCATTTCCAAATTGACAACATCTTTCCTATAACGTGGTGCCCAGGACTGAACACAATACTCTAAATGCTTCTGTTGAAAAAGATGTAATGTTCCAATTTGCTATCTCATCTCTGTCATAAGACATGTAGGGCGGCACGGTGGCGCAGCGGTAGAGTTGCTGCCTTAAAGCGCCAGACACCCGGGTTCGATCCTGACTACGGGCGCCGTCTGTACGGAGTTTGTTCGTTCTCCCCGTGACCTGCGTGGGTTTTCTCCGAGATGTTCGGTTTCCTCCCACACTCCAAAGACGTACAGGTTTGTAGGTCAATTGGCTTGGTAACAAAGTAAAATTGTCCCCAAGTGTGTAAAAGGTAGTGTTATTGTGCGGGGATTGCTGGTCGGTGCAGATTCGTTGGGTCGAAGGGCCAGTTTCAGCGCTGCATCTCTAAACTAAACTAAACTAAACTAAAGATATAGATGCTTCCAAACTACATTGTATCAGTGCATCAAAATCTAATGTCATTTTCGTTGCCAAATGCCTTTCCCCATTCTATTATCAACATCACCTTCTTGCAGCCCAAAAAGAGTGAGTTTTCTTTCTTTTTTTTAAAGGAAGAAGTCAATTAAATACTCAAAACATTGTTTGACGTTATGAGACCAATGTGCGGTAATGGGATTCAAAACAGATGACAAAACAGTCGTAACCTTCAAGTTATTTTGAATGGAAAGATTTTGGGTCAGTAATAAATCAACGGACAGATGATATTTCCGAACTAATTATTCAGATGGTCCCAGGTTAATGATATCCAGGAATACTCATAAGTTGGCAACGCCACTGTTACCTGAGGGGTGGCACGGAATCCGATTTAATGAGCATGGACTCAGTGGGCTTGACGCTTAGTCTCAGCGCTTGACGTGAGGCTTATTAAAGTAAAAGTGTTCTGCGCGGGATTTCTGTCCCCGACGCAACAAATCCGAGAGATAGACGCGTAAGTGGCGCATCTCATTATCTATTCTATACACTAAAACTCTCGTTTGTTTGTTTGTTTGTTCCTGAACTACAGCCAGAACGGTACACGATAGCGCGACAATTTTAGGCCCACCTTACTCACCGTCGTCCCTTTGGTGCTAATGGAAGAAGTTTCATTGAAATCGGTGTTATGTTTTTAAAGTTATTCACATTTTAAACTTTAAATCTATCTCCTAGCGACGGACGGGGGGTGGAGGGAGGATAAGGGGAGGTTGAGGGAGATGGAGTGGGGGGGGAGAGGGGAAGGGGAGGGGAGGGGGAGGGGGAGGGAATGGGAGGGGGGGAGGGAGGGGGGAGGTTGGGGGGAGGGAGGGGAGGGGAGGGAGGGAGGGGGAGAGGAGTGGGTGCTGCCCCAATGCAGGAAAGGTTTGGCTGATCATCAGAAGCCAGTACCCCGTTCCTGCTTTCTCCCTTGATTCCGTTACCCCCAAAAGCTAAATCTAACTCTCTCTTGAAGACATCCAGTGAATTGACCTCCACTGTCTTCTGTGGCAGAGAATCCCACAGATTTCCACAGAATCAATGAACAACAGCCTGTTGTATGTGTGATTATTTTATATTTATCTGTGCCTTGACTTGATCGCCTTTTAGTTTAGGATGTTGAGGGAGATGTATTTGGGCTACTTGACTAATTTGATCACAAACTCATGCAGTGGGTATGATGTCGAGGCATGAGGAAACTGTTCAAGTGTTCAAGTGCTTGTACAAGTAGTCGCACGGGCACCTTTGGCATGTTTTAATTTAGTTTAGTTTGGTTCAGAGATACAGCGCAGAAACAGGCCCTTCGGCCCACTAAGTCTGGGCTGACCAGCGATCCCCACACACTAACGCTCTCCTACACACACCAGGGACAATCTGCAATTATACCAAGCCAATTAATCTACAAACCTGTATGTCTTTGGAGTGTGGAAGAAAACCGGGGAAAACCCACGCAGATCACGAGAGGAACGTACAAACTCCGTACAGACAGCACCCGTCGTCAGGATCGAACCCGGGTCTCTGGCGCTCTTAAGGCAGCAACTCTACCGCTGCGCCACCGTGCCGCACCTCCTGAAAATTTCCTGGATAGTCTACTTTCATTTCAGATTTCTGAATTTTGCTTTTGTACTTGATTTTTCTGTCTGTTTTTAAGATCAGTTTTAGCCATCGTAAATCGGATTAAAAATCAGCAAGCCTGACTTTTAATAATAATAATATTCATTTATTGTCGTTGCAACAAGTGCAACGAAATTAAAAAATAGCAATCCTGACGGTGCGTAAAAAACATATATGCAATAAATGCAAAACAAATAAATACCAATATATTAAATACAAAAGTTTTAACAGTGTGACCTATTGCAGAAAGTGGTGTTCAGTTCTCGTATGGCCCTGGGGTAAAAACTGTTCTTGAGTCTGTTTGTTCGGGATTTGATCGACCTGAAACGTCGACCAGAGGGCAGAAGAACAACCAGAGGGTGGCCGGGGTGGGATGGGTCTTTTGCCCATAGATATCAAATTCACCTAAAGTCCTTCTCACCATCTCTCTCCAGAGGCCCACAACTTGTTGCCTTTCGAAATAGACCGTACAGCTTGCTTATGATGAAAGTGAACAGATCTGTTCTTTTTGGCTTGTGTGAGTTGAGTTTTCAAATGTCAGATAGATGCTCATTCATCTGCTAAATTAATTGGCTCATCTCTTCGTCTGCTGTTTCATTGTGAAGAGGAGGTAATGTATAGAAGCAGGAGGTGGTGGTTTAACAATGGTAGACACGAAAAGCTGGAGTAACTCAGCGGGTCAGGCAGCATCTCGGGAGAGAAGGAATGGGTGAAGTTTGGCTTACAGCCCAGCGGTATGAACATTGACTTCACTAACTTTAGATAGCTCCTCTGTCCCTCTCTACCCCTCCCCCTTCCCAGTTCTCCCACGGTCTTCCTGTCTCCACTTATATCCTTCCTTTGTCCCGCCCCCCTCCCGACATCAGTCTGAAGAAGGGTCTCGACCCGAAACATCACCCATTCCTTCTCTCCCGAGATGCTGCCTGACCCACTGAGTTACTCCAGCATTTTGTGTCTACCTTCGATTTAAATCAGCACCTGCAGTTCTTTCCTACACGTGGTTTACCAATGGACAGCCATGGAATGTACAAAGAACATTGGCCCAGTTATTGTTCCATTAAAGCATTCTGTAGAGGAAAGCTTCATTTCAATATTTGCCAGGAATTATATTATGTTGGTTGCTTATGCGCAATCAAAGATAACCAGGTTAATATAGTGTAGTGTTCAAAGTGTGACACCAGCACTTGTGCGTGTTATTATCATTACATCTATATACTAAAACTCTCGTTTGTTTGTTTGTTTGTTCCTGAACTACAGCCAAAACGGTACACGATAGCGCGACAATTTTAGGCCCACCTTACTCACCATCGCCCCTTTGGTGCTAATGGAAATCATTGAAATCGGTGTTATACTTTTTTAAGTTATTAACATTTTAAAGTTTAAATCTATCTCCTCGGGGGGGAAGGAGGGGGGTGGAGGGAGGGGGGGGGGGGAGGAGGGAGTATAAGGGGGGTTGAGGGGGATGGAGTGGAGGGGAAGGTGGGGGAGGGGGAGGAGAGGGTGCCGCACCAATGCAGGAGAGGTTTGAGCCCAACGGGTCCACTTGGATTAGTACTTAATAAAGTGTTCACATGATTCTGCAAAGTTATAACATTGGGCTTGCATTTTAGAGCATAGAGCAGCAGAGTGCAAGAACAGGCCTTTTGGCCCACATTACCTGTGCTGAACGAGATAAGTTCATAGGTGAGAGGAGCAGAATCAGGCCACTCTGCCCATTGTCCACTCTGCCATTCAATCACGACTGATCTATCTCTCCCTCTCAATCCCATTCCCTTGCCTTCTCCCCCTAACCCCTGACACCCGGACTAATTAAGAATCTATCTGAGATGTCAAGATAAGCTCAGGTCATCTGCCTGCATGTGATTTGCCCTCTGGTTAAATGAAGGGCTGGGGAAAAGGTTCTGACCGACTGGCCAATCTCTGTCTCTCATTATTGTTTTGAAGAATGATGTCTATGCTGCCCATTAAAATGGGGCACAGTGATGGAGTTGCTGCCTCACAGCGCCAGAGACCCGGGTTCCATCCTTACTACTGATGCTGTCTGCATGGAATTTGGGCGTTCTACCTGTGACCTTTGTGGGTTTTCTCCGGGAGGACGTACAGGTTTGTAGGCGAATTGGCTTGGTAAAATTGTAAATTGTCCCAAGTGTGTGTGGGATAGTGTGAGTGTGCAGGGATCGCTGGTGGGCACGGACTAGGTGGGCCGAAGAGCCTGTTTCCACACTGCATTTCTAATCTAAACTAAAATCACGTAATTCCTTTGATGGGTAATTCTGAGAACAAAGGTAATCTGAGTTTATTCCATGGGAGGTTTTGCTATTTTAACTTTTGAGTGCCGATTTATGTATCTATCTAGTTATGATTTACCTATTTATGCCTATCTATAGACACAGGTTACTAATTGTGGACGATCAGCCATGATCACAATGAATGGCGGTGCTGGCTCGAAGGGCCGAATGGCCTCCTCCTGCACCTATTTTCTATGTTACTATGTTTCTATATATCTCTTTATGCAGCTGACTGTCTAATTTGTCATTGGAGAATCCCACTAAGCACTCATTTATATTAGACCTTTGAAGTCAAGTTTTTGTTGTGTGAATTCATTTGATTGAGCTGCTTAATTTATGTCTCAAAACACATTGTCCTGGAGTAATTCAGCATGTCAGGCAGCATCTCTGGAATGAATGGACAGGCCATATTTCAGGTCGGGACCTTTCAAAGAGTAGACTTTGCCTCACCAAAAGAAAAAGGAAAATTTGCAAGATATGAGTTTTTTTACATTTGAGAAACAAAACTAGTAATCCATTTTAGTTGGCTATTTTTTCACTATCCCAGTGTTAGCTGAGAAGGGACTTGTAGAATTTACATTTCTGCAACAAATTTGCTAATATTATGTTGGTTATTAGGCATGGGAGGGAAGGGGGGGGAGGGAAAGGGGCCTACAGTGAGGTCAAACAACATGAAATGTAAAACTTGCACATTCCTAAGGGATGAGATTTACCAACAGGAACTGCCTTCAGTTCCTTTGAATGTAAAACTATACTTTAAAACAACCCAGCAGTCATCTCAGGTAATTTATTCCACAAATCCATCAGCATCTGTTACAGGATTTCCATCTACATTTTCCAGTTTGCAGGCTCCTGGTCTTTTACATTTTCTTCCGAAATTAGCTTTGAGAAAAACCCATTCTTGATCTTAAAACGTCGTGAATATCACTTTCCAGTCCCTTTCGTTGCAGTGAACTTCTTGAACGGGTGGTCATAACGCTGATTACGGATACTCGAAACCAATCTAAGTACTCGACTACTTGCCATCGACAAAGGATGTTTCTCCTTGTCATGAAGAGGTGCTCCAGGCAACTTGTGCCCTTTCATCCGGCTTTTTCCCCACAGTTCAGGCCTACTTGCACACACTCAAGGTGAAGCAATAACTCGCATGCATTCCTTTCAATCTGATATAATGCAATGCAGATCCCTCTTCACTGGGAAGACTAAATACAGACTTAGGTGGCCACTTTGCAGAAGACCTCCGTCTAATCAGTCTACAATCATTACCCCAAACCTCTGGCCAAACTGGCATTTCAGTTCCCTGATCCACCCCTGGTCTGACTTGGCTTCCAATCTAACACAATACAAGCTCACAGAACAACAGCTTAGTTTATTCACAAAATGCTGGAGTAACTCAGCAGGTCAGGCAGCATCTCAGGAGAGAAGGAATGGGTAACGTTTCGGGTCGAGACCCTTCTTCAGACTGATGTCAGGGGAGCGGGACAAAGGAAGGATATAGGTGGCGACTTCTCGACCCGAAACATCACCCATTCCTTCTCTCCTGAGATGGTGCCTGACCTGCTGAGTTACTCCAGCATTTTGTGAATAAATGCCTTCGATTTGTACCAGCATCTGCAGTTATTTTCTTACACTACAACAGCTTAGTTTAGTTTAGTTTAGAAGTCCGAGCAGTAGAATAGCTGCCTTACAGTAACAGAGGACCAGGTTCGATCCTGACTACGGGCGCCGTCTGTACGGAGTTTGTACGTTCTCCCTGTGACCTGCGTGGGTTTTCTACAGGATCTCTGGTTTCCTCCCATATTCCAAAGACGTACAGGTTTGTAGGCTAATTGGCTTGGTATAAATGTAAATTGTCCCTGGGGTGTGGAAGATAGTGTTAGTGTACGGGGATCGCTGGTCGGCGTGGACTCGGTGGGCCGAAGGGCCTATTTTCGTGCCGCATTTCTAAACTACACTAAAGTAATAATTCTAACTAGACCAAGTGAACCCGTTGGGCCCAAACCTCTCGTGCATTGGTGCAGCACCCTGTCCTCCCCCCTCCTCTGTCTCCTCAACCCCCCCTCCCCTCTCCCTTCTCCCCTCACTTCCCCCTTCCCTCCCTCCTCCCTTCTCCCCTCCCCCTCCCCTCCTTTTAAACTTTAAAATGTGAATAACTTTAAAAATATAACACCGATTTTAATAAAACTACTTGCATTATCACTAAAGTGACAATGGTGAGCAAGGTGGGCCTAAAATTGTTGCACTATCGTGTACTGTTGTGGCTGAAGTTCAGTCACAAACAAGATAACAAACGAGAGATTTAGTATATAGATGGTGCAAAATTAGGTGACAATGTAAGTTTTGAGGAGGACGCAGAGAGGTTTCAAGGGAAAATAAATGGGTTGTGGATCGGTGAAGAGGTGGAAACATGATGGGGAAAAATATAAAGTCATCCTCTTTGTAGGAAAAATAGATTAAAGGGTTCATGACTATGAAGCATAAATATAGAGCTGGCCTTGCTTGTGAATCGCTGATGTAGGAACAGCAAGCAATGAGGAACGGAAATGGAATTTTGGGAACTAAAATAAATTAAAGTACACGAAACTAAACTGAAGTGAACTAAACTGAGTTGAGGTGAGTTGAGTTTAGTTTATTGTCACGTGTACTGAGGTACAGTGAAAAGCTTTTGTTGCGTGCTAACCAGTCAACGGAAAGACAACACATGATTACAATCAAGCCGTCCACAGTGAACAGATACATGATAAGGGAATAACGTGCATAACATTTAGTGCGAGATAAAGTCCAGTAATGAGAAAGTCTGAAGAAGGGTCTCGACCCGAAACGTCACCCATTCCTTCTCTCCAAAGATGCTGCCTGACCCGCTGAGTTACTCCAGCATTTTGTCTCTAAGGTCCAGTAATGTCTGATCACAGATAGTCTGAGGGTCTCCAATGAAGTAGATAGTAGCTCAGAACTTCTATCCAGTTGTTGGTAGGATGGTTCAGTTGCCTGATAACAGCTAGGAAGAAACTGACCCTGAATCTGGAGGTCATCTGGTTGCCCGATGGGAGAGAAGAGAAGAGGGAATGGCCGGGGCGCGACTCGTCCTTGATTATGCTGCTGGCCTTGCCGAGGCAGCATGAGGTGTAAATGGAGTCAATGGAAGGGAGGTTGGTTTGCGTGATGGTCTGGGCTGCGTCCACAAACTTGCGGTCTTGGATGGAATGTTACTCGAACTTTGCTGTGATGCATCCCGTTAAAATGCGTTCTAGGGCACTTCTGCAGAAGTTGGTGAGAGTTGTGGTGGACATGCTGAACTTCCTAAGCCTTCGAAGGAAACTAAACTAAACTAAACTAAGTTAAACTGGTGTGAAGGACAGAGAAACCTACTCCCTACTTCTACATCGTACACCAAAACCAGTCCACAGTTCAGAATAGGGTTGTAGATTTGTGAATCTATATACTAAAACTCTCGTTTGTTTGTCTGTCCCTGAACTACAGCCAAAACGGTACACGATAGCGCGACAATTTTAGGCCCACCTTACTCACCGTCATCCCTTTGGTGCTAATGGAAGAAGTTTCATTGAAATCAGTGTTATATTTTTAAAGTTATTCACATTTTAAAGTTTAAATCTATCTCCAAGGAAGGGAAGGGGAAGGGAGGGGGAGAGATAGGGAGAGAGAGGGGGAGGATAAGGGGTGTTGAGGGGGATCGAGTGGGGCGAGGGGGAGGGTGGGTGGAGGGAGGGGGGAGGATAAGAGGGTTGAGGGGGATCGAGTGGGGGGAGGGGGAGGGGGTGGAGGGAGGGGGGAGGATAAGAGGGTTGAGGGGGTCGAGTGGGGGGAGGGGGGAGGGGGTGGATAGAGGGGGGAGGATAAGAGGGTTGAGGGGGATCGAGTGGGGGGAGGGGGAGGGGGTGGAGGGAGGGAGGAGGATAAGAGGGTTGAGGGGGTCGAGTGGGGGGAGGGGGTGGAGGGAGGGAGGAGGATAAGAGGGTTGAGGGGGATCGAGTGGGGCGAGGGGGAGGGTGGGTGGAGGGAGGGAGGAGGATAAGAGGGTTGAGGGGGATCGAGTGGGGCGAGGGGGAGGGTGGGTGGAGGGAGGGGGAGGATAAGAGGGTTGAGGGGGTCGAGTGGGGCGAGGGGGAGGGTGGGTGGAGGGAGGGAGGAGGATAAGAGGGTTGAGGGGGATCGAGTGGGGGGAGGGGGAGGGGGTGGAGGGAGGAGGGAGGGGAGGAGGGAGGGGGAAAGGAGGGAGGGGAGGGAGGGGAGAGGTGGAGTGGGGAGGAGAGGGTGCTGCACCAATGCAGGAGAGGTTTGGGCCCAACGGGTCCACTTGGTCTAGTAATCTATAACATCGAGCCACTTAAACGACAATGTTATTTATCTTGAAACTTGCAGAGTGAAGAGGTTAGCTGGCCAAGGAGCATTTCATAAGTGAATTTAAAAGCCTAAAATGCCCACAACCGCTAAGGACAAGAGCTTTTTCATTTTGAGTTCCACAGAGCATTATTTCCAAAAACTGTACTGCATTATAAATCACAATTATGCTTTCTTAATCCCAGAATTTGAACACACAAGATTCCCACAAAGGAATTTGTAAACAACTTGAAATGAGATTGAAACCATACCTATTGAATTAAGAATAATAATATTCATTGACTCCCTACAAGGGGAACTAATAAGAAGCTTTTTCACCAAAGATTGGAAACTCTGGTAATTTCTCTCATTAGCATAGGTTGTAAACAAATAATAATAAAAAAAACTACTGGAGCCCAACCGTTCAACCAATACATATCTGAATAAAGATACCCACCCCGGCCACCGTCTGTTTGTTCATCTGCCCTCTGGTCGACGTTTCAGGTCGATCAAATCCCGAACAAACAGACTTAAGAACAGTTTTTACCCCAGGGCCATACGAGAACTGAACACTACCTTCTGCACTAGGCAACTCTGTTAAAACTTTTGTACTTAATATAATTGTATTTATTTGTTTTTGCATTTATTGCATATATGTTTTTACGCACCGTCAGGATTGGCTATTTTTTAATTTTGTTGTACTCGTTGCAATGACAATAAATGAATATTATTATTATTATTATTATTATTACGTGTTACATTAGACTCCAATGTTCGGGTTTCAGACGAAATACTTCACAAGGCAGATATTTTATTTGGTTTCATTAGCAATGAGATAGCAATTAGCTACTTGATGTCATGATTATAAAAAAAATACAAAAATATAACCTAGAGAATACTAATCCAAAGACTATAAACTGACTGTTATTTACAGATGAAATGTGGAATATAGACCAGAACATATTTCATTTAGGTTAGTTTAGTTTCGAGATAAAGCATGGAAACAGGCCCTTCGGCCCACCGAGTCCGCACCGACCAGCGATCCCCGCACATTAACACTATCCTACACTGGGGCCATTTTATACTTTTCCACCAAGCCTATTGACGTACAAACCTGCACGTCTTTGGAGTGTGGGAGGAAACCAAAGTTCTTGAAGAAAACCCACATGGTTACAGGGAGAACGTGCAAACTCCGTACAGACAGCGCCCGTAGCCGGGATCGAACCCGGGTCTCTGACGCTGAAAGTGCTGTAAAGCAGCAACTCTCCCACTGCCGCCACTGAGCCGCCCCTGAAATAATGTTGTGTGGAGGAAGACGAGCAATAATTTTCTCTTTAGTAGCATCAATTCAATTTTTTCCAGTCACCACAGCTCTACGTTTCACAACGTTTACATCTGCCTTTCTTCATATTCTATCTCTCTGACCTCCCTCATTAATGCATCAACTAGAGGACTTCACCACAGCAACAATAGTCTCGTCCTATCATGTACATAACAGTATAACAGTATAACAGAGCTTTATTTGTCATTCGGTACCGAGGTACCGAACGAAACTACATAGCAGTCATAAAAAAAGAACACAAGACACATGACCCCAACACAAACGTCCATCACAGTGACTCCAAACACCCCCTCACTGTGATGGAGGCAACAAAACTTCCACTCTCTTCCCCACGCCCACGGACAGACAGCTTGTCCCCGACCGACCCGCACAGTCCCCGTAAGGGGATGGAAGTCCCCGCGGCCAAATCGCACCGGGCGATGAAACGTCTCGCGGCCGAGCCGGGCGATGAAAGGCCCCGCGACCAAGCCTTGCGCAGCTAAGTCCCTTGGTCGAGCTGCACCGGGCGATGTTAAGTCCCGTGGTCGAGCCGCACCAGCGATGAAAAGTCCCGTGGTTGAGCCGCACCAGCGATGTAAAGCCCCGCGGCCGAGCCGCACCGGGCGATGAAAAGTCCCGCGAGCCATGTCCTACCCTTTGTCCTAC